>NW_026698642.1:0-41133 GCF_030435755.1 Ochotona princeps
TGTTTCCTTGATTGAATTAGCTCTCACACCAATATTTGCGTCTAGAGCCTTTGCATTGAGGGCTATCTGAAAACGGCTGTGGCGCTGAAGTTGCCTGTGAATGTGGAGTTGGTGGCATGTGAAACCCGCATGTGGAGCATTCGTTTGTGTGGGATGCTCTACCAGGTTCATTCCTAGATAATGCACTCAAAGGGCACTAAGCATAGAGTGTGAAAACTGAGTTTCCCTGAGAGCTGCTTGGAAGCCTGATGGTGTGTGAAGTTAGTGAGCCAAAATGGAGTTGTTCTCCACAAGAACCACTCGGCTGATCCTTCTTCAATATGCCCTTCACCAACATGCATTGTTTCCTTGATTGAATTAGCTCTCACACCAATATTTGCGTCTAGAGCCTTTGCATTGAGGGCTATCTGAAAACGGCTGTGGCGCTGAAGTTGCCTGTCAATGTGGAGTAGGTTGGCATGTGAAACCCGCATGTGGAGCATTCGTTTGTGTGGGATGCTCTACCAGGTTCATTCCTAGATAATGCACTCAAAGGGCACTAAGCATAGAGTGTGAAAACTGAGTTTCCCTGAGAGCTGCTTGGAAGCCTGATGGTGTGTGAAGTTAGTGAGCCAAATGGAGTTGTTCTCCCACAAGAACCACTCGGCTGATTCTTCTTCAATATGCCCTTCACCAACATGCAGTGTTTCCTTGATTGAATTAGCTCTCACACCAATATTTGCGTCTAGAGCCTTTGCATTGAGGGCTATCTGAAAACGGCTATATGTGGCGCTGAGTTGCCTGTGAATGTGGAGTTTGGTGGCATGTGAAACCCGCATGTGGAGCATTCGTTTGTGTGGGATGCTCACCAAGCTTCATTTCAGTCCTAGGCACTCAAAGGGGCACTAAGCATAGAGTGTGGAAACTGAGTTTCCTTGAGAGCTGCTTGGAAGCCTGATGGTGTGTGAAGTTAGTGAGCCAAATGGAGTTGCTCTCCCACAAGAACCACTCGGCTGATTCTTCTTCAATATGCCCTTCACCAACATGCAGTGTTTCCTTGATTGAATTAGCTCTCACACCAATATTTGCGTCTAGAGCCTTTGCATTGAGGGCTATCTGAAAACGGCTGTGGCGCTGAAGTTGCCTGTGAATGTGGAGTTGGTGGCATGTGAAACCCGCATCTGGAGCATTGGTTTGTGTGGGATGCTCACCAAGCTTCATTTCAGTCCTAGGCACTCAAAGGGCACTAAGCCATAGAGTGTGAAAACTGAGTTTCCTTGAGAGCTGCTTGGAAGCCTGATGGTGTGTGAAGTTAGTGAGCCAAATGGAGTTGTTCTCCCACAAGAACCACTCGGCTGATTCTTCTTCAATATGCCCTTCACCAACATGCAGTGTTTCCTTGATTGATTTAGCTCTCACACCAATATTTGCGTCTAGAGACTTTGCATTGAGGGCTATCTGAAAACGGCTGTGGCGCTGAAGTTGCCTGTGAATGTGGAGTTGGTGGCATGTGAAACCCGCATGTGGAGCATTCGTTTGTGTGGGATGCTCTACCAGGTTCATTCCTAGATAATGCACTCAAAGGGCACCTAAGCATAGAGTGTGAAAACTGAGTTTCCCTGAGAGCTGCTTGGAAGCTTGATGGTGTGTGAAGTTAGTGAGCCAAATGGAGTTGTTCTCCACAAGAACCACTCGGCTGATCCTTCTTCAATATGCCCTTCACCAACATGCAGTGTTTCCTTGATTGAATTAGCTCTCACACCAATATTTGCTGTCTAGAGCCTTTGCATTGAGGGCTATCTGAAAACGGCTGTGGCGCTGAATTTGCCTGAGAATGTGGAGTTGGTGGCATGTGAAACCCTCATGTGGAGCATTCGTTTGTGTGGGATGCTCACCAAGCTTCATTTCAGTCCTAGGCACTCAAAGGGCACTAAGCATAGAGTGTGAAAACTGAGTTTCCTTGAGAGCTGCTTGGAAGCCTGATGGTGTGTGAAGTTAGTGAGGCCAAATGGAGTTGTTCTCCCACAAGAACACTCGGCTGATCCTTCTTCAATATGCCCTTCACCAACATGCAGTGTTTCCTTGATTGAATTAGCTCTCACACCAATATTTGCGTCTAGAGCCTTTGCATTGAGGGCTATCTGAAAACGGTTTTCGCGTTGAAGTTGCCTGTGAATGTGGAGTTGGTGGCATGTGAAACCCGCATGTGGAGCATTGCTTTGTGTGGGATGCTCTACCAGGTTCATTCCTAGATAATGCACTCAAAGGGCACTAAGCATAGAGTGTCAAAACTGAGTTTCCTTGAGAGCTGCTTGGAAGCCTGATGGTGTGTGAAGTTAGTGAGCCAAATGGAGTTGTTCTCCCAGCAAGAACCACTCGGCTGAACCTTCTTCAATATGCCCTTCACCAACATGCATTGTTTCCTTGATTGAATTAGCTCTCACACCAATATTTGCGTCTAGAGCCTTTGCATTGAGGGCTATCTGAAAACGGCTGTGGCGCTGAAGTTGCCTGTGAATGTGGAGTTGGTGGCATGTGAAACCCGCATGTGGAGGCATTCGTTTGTGTGGGATGCTCTACCAGGTTCATTCCTAGATAATGCACTCAAAGGGCACTAAGCATAGAGTGTGAAAACTGAGTTTCCCTGAGAGCTGCTTGGAAGCTTGATGGTGTGTGAAGTTAGTGAGCCAAATGGAGTTGTTCTCCCACAAGAACCACTCGGCTGATCCTTCTTCAATATGCCCTTCACCAACATGCAGTGTTTCCTTGATTGAATTAGCTCTCACACCAATATTTGCGTCTAGAGCCTTTGCATTGAGGGCTATCTGAAACGGCTGTGGCGCTGAGAGTTGCCTGTGAATGTGGAGTTGGTGGCATGTGAAACCCGCATGTGGAGCATTCGTTTGTGTGGGATGCTCACCAAGCTTCATTTCAGTCCTAGGCACTCAAAGGGCACTAAGCATAGAGTGTGAAAACTGAGTTTCCTTGAGAGCTGCTTGGAAGCCTGATGGTGTGTGAAGTTAGTGAGCCAAATGGAGTTGTTCTCCCACAAGAACCACTCGGCTGATTCTTCTTCAATATGCCCTTCACCAACATGCAGTGTTTCCTTGATTGAATTAGACTCTCACACCAATATTTGCGTCTAGAGCCTTTGCATTGAGGGCTATCTGAAAACGGCTGTGGCGCTGAAGTTGCCTGTGAATGTGGAGTTGAGGTGGCATGTGAAACCCTCATGTGGAGCATTCGTTTGTTGTGGGATGCTCACCAAGCTTCATTTCAGTCCTAGGCACTCAAAGGGCGCTAAGCATAGAGTGTGAAAACTGAGTTTCCTTGAGAGCTGCTTGGAAGCCTGATGGTGTGTGAAGTTAGTGAGCCAAATGGAGTTGTTCTCCCACAAGAACCACTCGGCTGATCCTTCTTCAATATGCCCTTCACCAACATGCAGTGTTTCCTTGATTGAATTAGCTCTCACACCAATATTTGCGTCTAGAGCCTTTGCATTGAGGGCTATCTGAAAACGGCTTGTGGCGCTGAAGTTGCCTGTGAATGTGGAGTTGGTGGCATGTGAAACCCGCATGTGGAGCATTCGTTTGTGTGGGATGCTCACCAAGCTTCATTTCAGTCCTAGGCACTGAAAGGGCACTAAGCATAGAGTGTGGAAACTGAGTTTCCTTGAGAGCTGCTTGGAAACCTGATGGTGTGTGAAGTTAGTGAGCCAAATGGAGTTGTTCTCCCACAAGAACCACTCGGCTGATTCTTCCTCAATATGCCCTTCACCAACATGCAGTGTTTCCTTGATTGAATTAGCTCTCACACCCAATATTTGCGTCTAGAGCCTTTGCATTGAGTGCTTTCTGAAAACGGCTGTGGCGCTGAAGTTGCCTGTGAATGTGGAGTTGGTGGCATGTGAAACCCGCATGTGGGAGCATTCGTTTGTGGGGGATGCTCTACCAGGTTCTTTCCTAGATAATGCACTCAAAGGGCACTAAGCATAGAGTGTGAAAACTGAGTTTCCCTGAGAGCTGCTTGGAAGCCTGATGGTGTGTGAAGTTAGTGAGCCAAATGGAGTTGTTCTCCCACGAGAACCACTGCGGGCCTGATCCTTCTTCAATATGCCCTTCACCAACATGCAGTGTTTCCTTGATTGAATTAGCTCTCACACCAATATTTGCGTCTAGAGCCTTTGCATTGAGGGCTATCTGAAAACGGCTGTGGCGCTGAAGTTGCCTGTGAATGTGGAGTTGGTGGCATGTGAAACCCGCATGTGGAGCATTCGTTTGTGTGGGATGCTCACCAAGCTTCCTTTCAGTCCTAGGCACTCAAAGGGCACTAAGCATAGAGTGTGAAAACTGAGTTTCCTTGAGAGCTGCTTGGAAGCTGATGGTGTGTGAAGTTAGTGAGCCAAATGGAGTTGTTCTCCCACAAGAACCACTCGGACCGATCCTTCTTCAATATGCCCTTCACCAACATGCAGTGTTTCCTTGATTGAATTAGCTCTCACACCAATATTTGCGTCTAGAGCCTTTGCATTGAGGGCTATCTGAAAATGGCTGTGGCCTTGAAGTTGCCTGTGAATGTGGAGTTGGTGACATGTGAAACCCCTCATGTAGAGCATTCGTTTGTGTGGGATGCTCTACCAGGTTCATTCCTAGATAATGCACTCAAAGGGCACTAAGCATAGAGTGTGAAAACTGAGTTTAGTTGAGAGCTGCTTGGAAGCCTGATGGTGTGTGAAGTTAGTGAGCCAAATGGAGTTGTTCTCCCCACAAGAACCACTCGGCTAATCGTTGTTCAATATGCTCTTCACCAACATGCATTGTTTTCCTTGATTGAATTAGCTCTCACACCAATATTTGCGTCTAGAGCCTTTGCATTGAGGGCTATCTGAAAACGGCTGTGGCGCTGAAGTTGCCTGTGAATGTGGAGTTGGTGGCATGTGAAACCCCCGCATGTGGAGCATTCGTTTGTGTGGGATGCTCACCAAGCTTCATTTCAGTCCTAGGCACTCAAAGGGCACTAAGCATAGAGTGTGAAAACTGAGTTTCCCTGAGAGCTGCTTGGAAGCCTGATGGTGTGTGAAGTTAGTGAGCCAAATGGAGTTGTTCTCCCACAAGAACCACTCGGCTGATCCTTCTTCAATATGCCCTTCACCAACATGCAGTGTTTCCTTGATTGAATTAGCTCTCACACCAATATTTGCGTCTAGAGCCTTTGCATTGAGTGCTATCTGAAAACGGCTGTGGCGCTGAAGTTGCCTGTGATTGTGGAGTTGGTGGCATGTGAAACCCGCATGTGGAGCATTCGTTTGTGTGGGATGTTCACCAAGCTTCATTTCAGTCCTAGGCACTCAAAGGACACTAAGCATAGAGTGTGGAAACTGAGTTTCTTGAGAGCTGCTTGGAAGCCTGATGGTGTGTGAAGTTAGTGAGCCAAATGGAGTTGTTCTCCCACAAGAACCACTCGGCTGATTCTTCTTCAATATGCCCTTCATCAACATGCAGTGTTTCCTTGATTGAATTAGCTCTCACACCAATATTTGCCGTCTAGAGCCTTTGCATTGAGGGGCTATCTGAAAACAGCTGTGGCTTGAAGTTGCCTGTGAATGTGGAGTTGGTGACATGTGAAACCCGCATGTAGAGCATTCGTTTGTGTGGGATGCTCTACCAGGTTCATTCCTAGATAATGCACTCAAAGGGCACTAAGCATAGAGTGTGAAAACTGAGTTTCCCTGAGAGCTGCTTGGAAGCTTGATGGTCTGTGTGAAGTTAGTGAGCCAAATGGAGTTGTTCTCCCACAAGAACCACTCGGCTAATCGTTCAATATGCTCTTCACAAACATGCATTGTTTCCTTGAGTGAATTAGCTCTCACACCAATATTTGCGTCTAGAGCCTTTGCATTGAGGGCAATCTGAAAACGGCTGTGGCGCTGAAGTTGCCTAGTGAATGTGGAGTTGGTGGCATGTGAAACCCGCATGTGGAGCATTCGTTTGTGTGGGATGCTCTACCAGGTTCATTCCTAGATAATGCACTCAAAGGGCACTAAGCATAGAGTGTGAAAACTGAATTTCCCTGAGAGCTGCTTGGAAGCCTGATGGTGTGTGAAGTTAGTGAGCCAAATGGAGTTGTTCTCCCACAAGAACCACTCGGCTGATCCTTCTTCAATATGCCCTTCACCAACATGCAGTGTTTCCTTGATTGAATTAGCTCTCACACCATATTTGCGTCTAGAGCCTTTGCATTGAGGGCTATCTGAAAACGGCTGTGGCGCTGAAGTTGCTGTGAATGTGGAGTTGGTGGCATGTGAAACCCGCATGTGGAGCATTCGTTTGTGTGGGGATGTTCACCAAGCTTCATTTCAGTCCTAGGCACTCAAAGGGCACTAAGCATAGAGTGTGAAAACTGAATTTCCCTGAGAGCTGCTTGGAAGCCTGATGGTGTGTGAAGTTAGTGAGCCAAATGGAGTTGTTCTCCCACAAGAACCACTCGGCTGATTCTTCTTCAATATGCCCTTCATCAACATGCAGTGTTTCCTTGATTGAATTAGCTCTCACACCAATATTTGCGTCTAGAGCCTTTGCATTGAGGGCTATCTGAAAACGGCTGTGGCGTTGAAGTTGCCTGTGAATGTGGAGTTGGTGACATGTGAAACCCGCAATGTAGAGCATTCGTTTGTGTGGGATGCTCTACCAGGTTCATTCCTAGATAATGCACTCAAAGGGCACTAAGCATAGAGTGTGAAAACTGAGTTTCCCTGAGAGCTGCTTGGAAGCCTGATGGTGTGTGAAGTTAGTGAGCCAAATGGAGTTGTTCTCCCCACAAGAACCACTCGGCTAATCGTTGTTCAATATGCTCTTCACAAACATGCATTGTTTCCTTGAGTGAATTAGCTCTCACACCAATATTTGCGTCTAGAGCCTTTGCATTGAGGGCTATCTGAAAAAGGCTGTGGTGCTGAAGTTGCCTGTGAATGTGGAGTTTGGTGGCATGTGAAACCCGCATGTGGAACATTCGTTTCTGTGATGCTCTACCAGGTTCATTCCTAGATAAAGCACTGAAAGGGCACTAAGCATAGAGTGTGGAAACTGAGTTTCCTTGAGAGCTGCTTGGAAGCCTGATGGTGTGTGAAGTTAGTGAGCCAAATGGAGTTGTTCTCCCACAAGAAACACTCGGCTGATTCTTCTTCAATATGCCCTTCACCAACATGCAGTGTTTCCTTGATTGAATTAGCTCTCACATCAATATTTGCGTCTAGAGCCTTTGCATTGAGGGCTATCTGAACACGGCTTTTGCGCTGAAGTTGCCTGTGAATGTGGAGTTGGTGGCATGTGAAACCCGCATGTAGAGCATTCGTTTGTGTGGGATGCTCTACCAGGTTCATTCTAGATAATGCACTCAAAGGGCACTAAGCATAGAGTGTGAAAACTGAGTTTCCCTGAGAGCTGCTTGGAAGCCTGATGGTGTGTGAAGTTAGTGAGCCAAATGGAGTTGTTCTCCCACAAGAACCACTCGGCTGATCCTTCTTCAATATGCCCTTCACCAACATGCAGTGTTTCCTTGATTGAATTAGCTCTCACACCAATATTTGCGTCTAGAGCCTTTGCATTGAGGGCTATGTGAATACGGCTGTGGCGCTGAAGTTGCCTGTGAATGTGGAGTTGGTGGCATGTGAAACCCGCATGTAGAGCATTCGTTTGTGTGGAATGCTCACCAAGCTTCATTGCAGTCCTAGGCACTCAAAGGGCACTAAGCATAGAGTGTGAAAACTGAGTTTCCTTGAGAGCTGCTTGGAAGCCTGATGGTGTGTGAAGTAAATGAGCCAAATGGAGTTGTTCTCCCACAAGAACCACTCGGCTGATCCTTCTTCAATATGCCCTTCACCAACATGCAGTGTTTCCTTGATTGAATTAGCTCTGACACAAATATTTGCGTCTAGAGCCTTTGCATTGAGGGCTATCTGAAAACGACTGTGGCGCTGAAGTTGCCTGTGAATGTGGAGTTGGTGGCATGTGAAACCCGCATGTGGAGCATTCGTTTGTGTGGGATGCTCTACCAGGTTCATTCCTAGATAATGCACTCAAAGGGCACTAAGCATAGAGTGTGAAAAGTGAATTTCCCTGAGAGCTGCTTGGAAGCCTGATGGTGTGTGAAGTTAGTGAGCCAAATGGAGTTGTTCTCCCACAAGAACCACTCGGCTGATCCTTCTTCAATATGCGCTTCACCAACATGCAGTGTTTCCTTGATTGAATTAGCTCTCACACCATATTTGCGTCTAGAGCCTTTGCATGGAGGGCTATCTGAAAACGGCTTAGGCGCTGAAGTTGCCTGTGAATGTGGAGTTGGTGGCATGTGAAACCCGCATGTGGAGCATTCGTTTGTGTGGGATGCTCACCAAGCTTCCTTTCAGTCCTAGGCACTCAAAGGGCACTAAGCATAGAGTGTGAAAACTGAGTTTCCTTGAGAACTGCTTGGAAGCCTGATGGTGTGTGAAGTTAGTGAGCCAAATGGAGTTGTTCTCCCACAAGAAACACTCGGCTGATCCTTCTTCAATATGCCCTTCACCCAACATGCAGTGTTTCCTTGATTGAATTAGCTGTCACACCAATATTTGCGTCTAGAGCCTTTGCATTGAGGGCTATTGAAAACGGCTTTGACGCTGATGTTGCCTGTGAATGTGGAGTTGGTGGCATGTGAAACCCGCATGTGGAGCATTCGTTTGTGTGGGATGCTCTACCAGGTTCATTCCTAGATAATGCACTCAAAGGGCACTAAGCATAGAGTGTGAAAACTGAGTTTCCCTGAGAGCTGCTTGGAAGCCTGATGGTGTGTGAAGTTAGTGAGCCAAATGGAGTTGTTCTCCCACAAGAACCACTCGGCTGATCCTTCTTCAATATGCCCTTCACCAACATGCAGTGTTTCCTTGATTGAATTAGCTCTCACACCAATATTTGCGTCTAGAGCCTTTGCATTGAGGGCTATCTGAAAACAGCTGTGGCGTTGAAGTTGTCTGTGAATGTGGAGTTGCTCGCATGTGAAACCCGCATGTGGAGCATTGGTTTGTGTGGGATGCTCTACCAGGTTCATTCCTAGATAATGCACTCAAAGGGCACTAAGCATAGACTGTGAAAACTGAGTTTCCCTGAGAGCTGCTTGGAAGCCTGATGGTGTGTGAAGTTAGTGAGCCAAATGGAGTTGTTCTCCCACAAGAACCACTCGGCTGATCCTTCTTCAATATGCCCTTCACCAACATGCAGTGTTTCCTTGATTGAATTAGCTCTCACACCAATATTTGCGTCTAGAGCCTTTGCATTGAGGGCTATCTGAAAACGGCTTTGGCGCTGAAGTTGCCTGTGAATGTGGAGTTGGTGGCATGTGAAACCCGCATGTAGAGCATTCGTTTGTGTGGGATGCTCACCAAGCTTCATTTCAGTCCTAGGCACTCAAAGGGCACTAAGCATAGAGTGTGAAAACTGAGTTTCCTTGAGAGCTGCTTGGAAGCCTGATGGTGTGTGAAGTAAATGAGCCAAATGGAGTTGTTCTCCCACAAGAACCACTCGGCTGATCCTTCTTCAATATGCCCTTCACCAACATGCAGTGTTTCCTTGATTGAATTAGCTCTGACACAAATATTTGCGTCTAGAGCCTTTGCATTGAGGGCTATCTGAAAACGACTGTGGCGCTGAAGTTGCCTGTGAATGTGGAGTTGGTGGCATGTGAAACCCGCATGTGGAGCATTCGTTTGTGTGGGATGCTCTACCAGGTTCATTCCTAGATAATGCACTCAAAGGGCACTAAGCATAGAGTGTGAAAAGTGAATTTCCCTGAGAGCTGCTTGGAAGCCTGATGGTGTGTGAAGTTAGTGAGCCAAATGGAGTTGTTCTCCCACAAGAACCACTCGGCTGATCCTTCTTCAATATGCGCTTCACCAACATGCAGTGTTTCCTTGATTGAATTAGCTCTCACACCAATATTTGCGTCTAGAGCCTTTGCATGGAGGGCTATCTGAAAACGGCTTAGGCGCTGAAGTTGCCTGTGAATGTGGAGTTGGTGGCATGTGAAACCCGCATGTGGAGCATTCGTTTGTGTGGGATGCTCACCAAGCTTCCTTTCAGTCCTAGGCACTCAAAGGGCACTAAGCATAGAGTGTGAAAACTGAGTTTCCTTGAGAACTGCTTGGAAGCCTGATGGTGTGTGAAGTTAGTGAGCCAAATGGAGTTGTTCTCCCACAAGAAACACTCGGCTGATCCTTCTTCAATATGCCCTTCACCAACATGCAGTGTTTCCTTGATTGAATTAGCTGTCACACCAATATTTGCGTCTAGAGCCTTTGCATTGAGGGCTATTTGAAAACGGCTTTGACGCTGATGTTGCCTGTGAATGTGGAGTTGGTGGCATGTGAAACCCGCATGTGGAGCATTCGTTTGTGTGGGATGCTCTACCAGGTTCATTCCTAGATAATGCACTCAAAGGGCACTAAGCATAGAGTGTGAAAACTGAGTTTCCCTGAGAGCTGCTTGGAAGCCTGATGGTGTGTGAAGTTAGTGAGCCAAATGGAGTTGTTCTCCCACAAGAACCACTCGGCTGATCCTTCTTCAATATGCCCTTCACCAACATGCAGTGTTTCCTTGATTGAATTAGCTCTCACACCAATATTTGCGTCTAGAGCCTTTGCATTGAGGGCTATCTGAAAACAGCTGTGGCGTTGAAGTTGTCTGTGAATGTGGAGTTGCTCGCATGTGAAACCCGCATGTGGAGCATTGGTTTGTGTGGGATGCTCTACCAGGTTCATTCCTAGATAATGCACTCAAAGGGCACTAAGCATAGACTGTGAAAACTGAGTTTCCCTGAGAGCTGCTTGGAAGCCTGATGGTGTGTGAAGTTAGTGAGCCAAATGGAGTTGTTCTCCCACAAGAACCACTCGGCTGATCCTTCTTCAATATGCCCTTCACCAACATGCAGTGTTTCCTTGATTGAATTAGCTCTCACACCAATATTTGCGTCTAGAGCCTTTGCATTGAGGGCTATCTGAAAACGGCTTTGGCGCTGAAGTTGCCTGTGAATGTGGAGTTGGTGGCATGTGAAACCCGCATGTAGAGCATTCGTTTGTGTGGGATGCTCACCAAGCTTCATTTCAGTCCTAGGCACTCAAAGGGCACTAAGCATAGAGTGTGAAAACTGAGTTTCCTTGAGAGCTGCTTGGAAGCCTGATGGTGTGAAGTTAGTGAGCCAAATGGAGTTGTTCTCCCACAAGAACCACTCGGCTGATCCTTCTTCAATATGCCCTTCACCAACATGCAGTGTTTCCTTGATTGAATTAGCTCTCACACCAATATTTGCGTCTAGAGCCTTTGCATTGAGGGCTATCTGAAAACGGCTGTGGCGTTGAAGTTGTCTGTGAATGTGGAGTTGGTGGCATGTGAAACCCGCATGTGGAGCATTCGTTTGTGTGGGATGCTCTACCAGGTTCATTCCTAGATAATGCACTCAAAGGGCACTAAGCATAGACTGTGAAAACTGAGTTTCCCTGAGAGCTGCTTGGAAGCCTGATGGTGTGTGAAGTTAGTGGGCCAAATGGAGTTGTTCTCCCACAAGAACCACTCGGCTGATCCTTCTTCAATATGCCCTTCACCAACATGCAGTGTTTCCTTGATTGAATTAGCTCTCACACCAATATTTGCGTCTAGAGCCTTTGCATTGAGGGCTATCTGAAAACGGCTTTGGCGCTGAAGTTGCCTGTGAATGTGGAGTTGGTGGCATGTGAAACCCGCATGTGGAGCATTCGTTTGTGTGGGATGCTCACCAAGCTTCATTTCAGTCCTAGGCACTCAAAGGGCACTAAGCATAGAGTGTGAAAACTGAGTTTCCTTGAGAGCTGCTTGGAAGCCTGATGGTGTGTGAAGTTAGTGAGCCAAATGGAGTTGTTCTCCCACAAGAACCACTCGGCTGATCCTTCTTCAATATGCCCTTCACCAACATGCAGTGTTTCCTTGATTGAATTAGCTCTCACACCAATATTTGCGTCTAGAGACTTTGCATTGAGGGGTATCTGAAAACGGTTGTGGCGCTGAAGTTGCCTGTGAATGTGGAGTTGGTGGCATGTGAAACCCGCATGTGGAGCATTCGTTTGTGTGGGATTCTCTACCAGGTTCATTCCTAGATAATGCACTCAAAGGGCACTAAGCATAGAGTGTGAAAACTGAGTTTCCCTGAGAGCTGCTTGGTAGCCTGATGGTGTGTGAAGTTAGTGAGCCAAATGGAGTTGTTCTCCCACAAGAAGCACTCTGCTGATCCTTCTTCAATATGCCCTTCACCAACATGCAGTGTTTCCTTGATTGAATTAGCTCTCACACCAATATTTGCGTCTAGAGCCTTTGCATTGAGGGCTATCTGAAAACGGCTGTGGCGCTGAAGTTGCCTGTGAATGTGGAGTTGGTGGCATGTGAAACCCGCATGTAGAGCATTCGTTTGTGTGGAATGCTCACCAAGCTTCATTTCAGTCCTAGGTTCTCAAAGGGCACTAAGCATAGAGTGTGAAAACTGAGTTTCCTTGAGAGCTGCTTGGAAGCCTGATGGTGTGTGAAGTTAGTGAGCCAAATGGAGTTGTTCTCCCACAAGAACCACTCGGCTGATCCTTCTTCAATATGCCCTTCACCAACATGCAGTGTTTCCTTGTTTGAATTAGCTCTCACACCAATATTTGCGTCTAGAGCCTTTGCATTGAGGGCTATCTGAAAACGGCTGTGGTGCTGAAGTTGCCTGTGAATGTGGAGTTGGTGGCATGTGAAACCCGCATGTGGAGCATTCGTTTGTGTGGGATGCTCTACCAAGTTCTTTCCTAGAAAATGCACTCAAAGGGCACTAAGCATAGAGTGTGAAAACTGCATTTCCCTGAGAGCTGCTTGGAAGCCTGATGGTGTGTGAAGTTAGTGAGCCAAATGGAGTTGTTCTCCCACAAGAACCACTCGGCTGATCCTTTTTCAATATGCCCTTCACCAACATGCAGTGTTTCCTTGATTGAATTAGCTCTCACACCAATATTTGCGTCTAGAGCCTTTGCATTGAGGGCTATCTGAAAACGGCTGTGGCGCTGAAGTTGCCTGTGAATGTGGAGTTGGTGGCATGTGAAACCCGCATGTGGAGCATTCGTTTGTGTGGGATCCTCACCAAGCTTCATTTCAGTCCTAGGCTCTCAAAGGGCACTAAGCATAGAGTGTGAAAACTGAGTTTCCTTGAGAGCTGCTTGGAAGCCTGATGGTGTGTGAAGTTAGTGAGCCAAATGGAGTTGTTCTCCCACAAGAACCACTAGGCTGATCCTTCTTCCTTATGCCCTTCACCAACATGCAGTGTTTCCTTGATTGAATTAGCTCTCACACCAATATTTGCGTCTAGAGCCTTTGCATTGAGGGCTATCTGAAAACGGCTGTGGTTCTGAAGTTGCCTGTGAATGTGGAGTTGGTGGCATGTGAAACCCGCATGTGGAGCATTCGTTTGTGTGGGATGCTCTACCAGGTTCATTCCTAGATAATGCA
Organism: Ochotona princeps; assembly: GCF_030435755.1. Classification (NCBI taxonomy): domain Eukaryota; kingdom Metazoa; phylum Chordata; class Mammalia; order Lagomorpha; family Ochotonidae; genus Ochotona; species Ochotona princeps. Next base: position 13,506 of record NW_026698642.1, read on the forward strand.
CTCAAAGGGCACTAAGCATAGAGTGTGAAAACTGAATTTCCCTGAGAGCTGCTTGGAAGCCTGATGGTGTGTGAAGTTAGTGAGCCAAATGGAGTTGTTCTCCCACAAGAACCACTCGGCTGATCCTTCTTCAATATGCCCTTCACCAACATGCAGTGTTTCCTTGATTGAATTAGCTCTCACACCAATATTTGCGTCTAGAGCCTTTGCATTGAGGGCTATCTGAAAACGGCTTTGGCACTGAAGTTGCCTGTGAATGTGGAGTTGGTGGCATGTGAAACCCGCATGTGGAGCATTCGTTTGTGTGGGATGCTCACCAAGATTCATTTCAGTCCTAGGCACTCAAAGGGCACTAAGCATAGAGTGTGAAAACTGAGTTTCCTTGAGAGCTGCTTGGAAGCCTGATGGTGTGTGAAGTTAGTGAGCCAAATGGAGTTGTTCTCCCACAAGAACCACTCGGCTGATCCTTCTTCAATATGCCCTTCACCAACATGCAGTGTTTCCTTGATTGAATTAGCTCTCACACCAATATTTGCGTCTAGAGCCTTTGCATTGAGGGCTATCTGAAAACGGCTGTGGCGTTGAAGTTGCCTGTGAATGTGGAGTTGGTGGCATGTGAAACCCGCATGTGGAGCATTCGTTTGTTTGGGATGCTCTACCAAGTTCATTCCTAGATAATGCACTCAAAGGGCACTAAGCATAGAGTGTGAAAACTGAGTTTCCCTGAGAGCTGCTTGGAAGCCTGATGGTGTGTGAAGTTAGTGAGCCAAATGGAGTTGTTCTCCCACAAGAACCACTCGGCTGATCCTTCTTCAATATGCCCTTCACCAACATGCAGTGTTTCCTTGATTGAATTAGCTCTCACACCAATATTTGCGTCTAGAGCCTTTGCATTGAGGGCTATCTGAAAACGGCTGTGGTTCTGAAGTTGCCTGTGAATGTGGAGTTGGTGGCATGTGAAACCCGCATGTGGAGCATTCGTTTGTGTGGGATGCTCTACCAGGTTCATTCCTAGATAATGCACTCAAAGGGCACTAAGCATAGAGTGTGAAAACTGAATTTCCCTGAGAGCTGCTTGGAAGCCTGATGGTGTGTGAAGTTAGTGAGCCAAATGGAGTTGTTCTCCCACAAGAACCACTCGGCTGATCCTTCTTCAATATGCCCTTCACCAACATGCAGTGTTTCCTTGATTGAATTAGCTCTCACACCAATATTTGCGTCTAGAGCCTTTGCATTGAGGGCTATCTGAAAACGGCTGTGGCACTGAAGTTGCCTGTGAATGTGGAGTTGGTGGCATGTGAAACCCGCATGTGGAGCATTCGTTTGTGTGGGATGCTCACCAAGCTTCATTTCAGTCCTAGGCACTCAAAGGGCACTAAGCATAGAGTGTGAAAACTGAGTTTCCTTGAGAGCTGCTTGGAAGCCTGATGGTGTGTGAAGTTAGTGAGCCAAATGGAGTTGTTCTCCCACAAGAACCACTCGGCTGATCCTTCTTCAATATGCCCTTCACCAACATGCAGTGTTTCCTTGATTGAATTAGCTCTCACACCAATATTTGCGTCTAGAGCCTTTGCATTGAGGGCTATCTGAAAACGGCTGTGGCGTTGAAGTTGCCTGTGAATGTGGAGTTGGTGGCATGTGAAACCCGCATGTGGAGCATTGGTTTGTTTGGGATGCTCTACCAAGTTCATTCCTAGATAATGCACTCAAAGGGCACTAAGCATAGACTGTGAAAACTGAGTTTCCCTGAGAGCTGCTTGGAAGCCTGATGGTGTGTGAAGTTAGTGAGCCAAATGGAGTTGTTCTCCCACAAGAACCACTCGGCTGATCCTTCTTCAATATGCCCTTCACCAACATGCAGTGTTTCCTTGATTGAATTAGCTCTCACACCAATATTTGCGTCTAGAGCCTTTGCATTGAGGGCTATCTGAAAACGGCTGTGGCGTTGAAGTTGTCTGTGAATGTGGAGTTGGTGGCATGTGAAACCCGCATGTGGAGCATTGGTTTGTGTGGGATGCTCTACCAGGTTCATTCCTAGATAATGCACTCAAAGGGCACTAAGCATAGACTGTGAAAACTGAGTTTCCCTGAGAGCTGCTTGGAAGCCTGATGGTGTGTGAAGTTAGTGAGCCAAATGGAGTTGTTCTCCCACAAGAACCACTCGGCTGATCCTTCTTCAATATGCCCTTCACCAACATGCAGTGTTTCCTTGATTGAATTAGCTCTCACACCAATATTTGCGTCTAGAGCCTTTGCATTGAGGGCTATCTGAAAACGGCTTTGGCGCTGAAGTTGCCTGTGAATGTGGAGTTGGTGGCATGTGAAACCCGCATGTGGAGCATTCGTTTGTGTGGGATGCTCACCAAGCTTCATTTCAGTCCTAGGCACTCAAAGGGCACTAAGCATAGAGTGTGAAAACTGAGTTTCCTTGAGAGCTGCTTGGAAGCCTGATGGTGTGTGAAGTTAGTGAGCCAAATGGAGTTGTTCTCCCACAAGAACCACTCGGCTGATCCTTCTTCAATATGCCCTTCACCAACATGCAGTGTTTCCTTGATTGAATTAGCTCTCACACCAATATTTGCGTCTAGAGACTTTGCATTGAGGGCTATCTGAAAACGGTTGTGGCGCTGAAGTTGCCTGTGAATGTGGAGTTGGTGGCATGTGAAACCCGCATGTGGAGCATTCGTTTGTGTGGGATTCTCTACCAGGTTCATTCCTAGATAATGCACTCAAAGGGCACTAAGCATAGAGTGTGAAAACTGAGTTTCCCTGAGAGCTGCTTGGTAGCCTGATGGTGTGTGAAGTTAGTGAGCCAAATGGAGTTGTTCTCCCACAAGAAGCACTCTGCTGATCCTTCTTCAATATGCCCTTCACCAACATGCAGTGTTTCCTTGATTGAATTAGCTCTCACACCAATATTTGCGTCTAGAGCCTTTGCATTGAGGGCTATCTGAAAACGGCTGTGGCGCTGAAGTTGCCTGTGAATGTGGAGTTGGTGGCATGTGAAACCCGCATGTAGAGCATTCGTTTGTGTGGAATGCTCACCAAGCTTCATTTCAGCCCTAGGTTCTCAAAGGGCACTAAGCATAGAGTGTGAAAACTGAGTTTCCTTGAGAGCTGCTTGGAAGCCTGATGGTGTGTGAAGTTAGTGAGCCAAATGGAGTTGTTCTCCCACAAGAACCACTCGGCTGATCCTTCTTCAATATGCCCTTCACCAACATGCAGTGTTTCCTTGTTTGAATTAGCTCTCACACCAATATTTGCGTCTAGAGCCTTTGCATTGAGGGCTATCTGAAAACGGCTGTGGTGCTGAAGTTGCCTGTGAATGTGGAGTTGGTGGCATGTGAAACCCGCATGTGGAGCATTCGTTTGTGTGGGATGCTCTACCAAGTTCTTTCCTAGAAAATGCACTCAAAGGGCACTAAGCATAGAGTGTGAAAACTGCATTTCCCTGAGAGCTGCTTGGAAGCCTGATGGTGTGTGAAGTTAGTGAGCCAAATGGAGTTGTTCTCCCACAAGAACCACTCGGCTGATCCTTTTTCAATATGCCCTTCACCAACATGCAGTGTTTCCTTGATTGAATTAGCTCTCACACCAATATTTGCGTCTAGAGCCTTTGCATTGAGGGCTATCTGAAAACGGCTGTGGCGCTGAAGTTGCCTGTGAATGTGGAGTTGGTGGCATGTGAAACCCGCATGTGGAGCATTCGTTTGTGTGGGATCCTCACCAAGCTTCATTTCAGTCCTAGGCTCTCAAAGGGCACTAAGCATAGAGTGTGAAAACTGAGTTTCCTTGAGAGCTGCTTGGAAGCCTGATGGTGTGTGAAGTTAGTGAGCCAAATGGAGTTGTTCTCCCACAAGAACCACTAGGCTGATCCTTCTTCATTATGCCCTTCACCAACATGCAGTGTTTCCTTGATTGAATTAGCTCTCACACCAATATTTGCGTCTAGAGCCTTTGCATTGAGGGCTATCTGAAAACGGCTGTGGTTCTGAAGTTGCCTGTGAATGTGGAGTTGGTGGCATGTGAAACCCGCATGTGGAGCATTCGTTTGTGTGGGATGCTCTACCAGGTTCATTCCTAGATAATGCACTCAAAGGGCACTAAGCATAGAGTGTGAAAACTGAATTTCCCTGAGAGCTGCTTGGAAGCCTGATGGTGTGTGAAGTTAGTGAGCCAAATGGAGTTGTTCTCCCACAAGAACCACTCGGCTGATTCTTCTTCAATATGCCCTTCACCAACATGCAGTGTTTCCTTGATTGAATTAGCTCTCACACCAATATTTGCGTCTAGAGCCTTTGCATTGAGGGCTATCTGAAAACGGCTGTGGCACTGAAGTTGCCTGTGAATGTGGAGTTGGTGGCATGTGAAACCCGCATGTGGAGCATTCGTTTGTGTGGGATGCTCACCAAGCTTCATTTCAGTCCTAGGCACTCAAAGGGCACTAAGCATAGAGTGTGAAAACTGAGTTTCCTTGAGAGCTGCTTGGAAGCCTGATGGTGTGTGAAGTTAGTGAGCCAAATGGAGTTGTTCTCCCACAAGAACCACTCGGCTGATCCTTCTTCAATATGCCCTTCACCAACATGCAGTGTTTCCTTGATTGAATTAGCTCTCACACCAATATTTGCGTCTAGAGCCTTTGCATTGAGGGCTATCTGAAAACGGCTGTGGCGTTGAAGTTGCCTGTGAATGTGGAGTTGGTGGCATGTGAAACCCGCATGTGGAGCATTGGTTTGTTTGGGATGCTCTACCAAGTTCATTCCTAGATAATGCACTCAAAGGGCACTAAGCATAGACTGTGAAAACTGAGTTTCCCTGAGAGCTGCTTGGAAGCCTGATGGTGTGTGAAGTTAGTGAGCCAAATGGAGTTGTTCTCCCACAAGAACCACTCGGCTGATCCTTCTTCAATATGCCCTTCACCAACATGCAGTGTTTCCTTGATTGAATTAGCTCTCACACCAATATTTGCGTCTAGAGCCTTTGCATTGAGGGCTATCTGAAAACGGCTGTGGCGCTGAAGTTGCCTGTGAATGTGGAGTTGGTGGCATGTGAAACCCGCATGTAGAGCATTCGTTTGTGTGGGATGCTCACCAAGCTTCATTTCAGTCCTAGGCACTCAAAGGGCACTAAGCATAGAGTGTGAAAACTGAGTTTCCTTGAGAGCTGCTTGGAAGCCTGATGGTGTGTGAAGTTAGTGAGCCAAATGGAGTTGTTCTCCCACAAGAACCACTCGGCTGATCCTTCTTCAATATGCCCTTCACCAACATGCAGTGTTTCCTTGATTGAATTAGCTCTCACACCAATATTTGCGTCTAGAGCCTTTGCATTGAGGGCTATCTGAAAACGGCTGTGGCGTTGAAGTTGTCTGTGAATGTGGAGTTGGTGGCATGTGAAACCCGCATGTGGAGCATTGGTTTGTGTGGGATGCTCTACCAGGTTCATTCCTAGATAATGCACTCAAAGGGCACTAAGCATAGACTGTGAAAACTGAGTTTCCCTGAGAGCTGCTTGGAAGCCTGATGGTGTGTGAAGTTAGTGAGCCAAATGGAGTTGTTCTCCCACAAGAACCACTCGGCTGATCCTTCTTCAATATGCCCTTCACCAACATGCAGTGTTTCCTTGATTGAATTAGCTCTCACACCAATATTTGCGTCTAGAGCCTTTGCATTGAGGGCTATCTGAAAACGGCTTTGGCGCTGAAGTTGCCTGTGAATGTGGAGTTGGTGGCATGTGAAACCCGCATGTGGAGCATTCGTTTGTGTGGGATGCTCACCAAGCTTCATTTCAGTCCTAGGCACTCAAAGGGCACTAAGCATAGAGTGTGAAAACTGAGTTTCCTTGAGAGCTGCTTGGAAGCCTGATGGTGTGTGAAGTTAGTGAGCCAAATGGAGTTGTTCTCCCACAAGAACCACTCGGCTGATCCTTCTTCAATATGCCCTTCACCAACATGCAGTGTTTCCTTGATTGAATTAGCTCTCACACCAATATTTGCGTCTAGAGACTTTGCATTGAGGGCTATCTGAAAACGGTTGTGGCGCTGAAGTTGCCTGTGAATGTGGAGTTGGTGGCATGTGAAACCCGCATGTGGAGCATTCGTTTGTGTGGGATTCTCTACCAGGTTCATTCCTAGATAATGCACTCAAAGGGCACTAAGCATAGACTGTGAAAACTGAGTTTCCCTGAGAGCTGCTTGGTAGCCTGATGGTGTGTGAAGTTAGTGAGCCAAATGGAGTTGTTCTCCCACAAGAAGCACTCTGCTGATCCTTCTTCAATATGCCCTTCACCAACATGCAGTGTTTCCTTGATTGAATTAGCTCTCACACCAATATTTGCGTCTAGAGCCTTTGCATTGAGGGCTATCTGAAAACGGCTGTGGCGCTGAAGTTGCCTGTGAATGTGGAGTTGGTGGCATGTGAAACCCGCATGTAGAGCATTCGTTTGTGTGGAATGCTCACCAAGCTTCATTTCAGTCCTAGGTTCTCAAAGGGCACTAAGCATAGAGTGTGAAAACTGAGTTTCCTTGAGAGCTGCTTGGAAGCCTGATGGTGTGTGAAGTTAGTGAGCCAAATGGAGTTGTTCTCCCACAAGAACCACTCGGCTGATCCTTCTTCAATATGCCCTTCACCAACATGCAGTGTTTCCTTGTTTGAATTAGCTCTCACACCAATATTTGCGTCTAGAGCCTTTGCATTGAGGGCTATCTGAAAATGGCTGTGGTGCTGAAGTTGCCTGTGAATGTGGAGTTGGTGGCATGTGAAACCCGCATGTGGAGCATTCGTTTGTGTGGGATGCTCTACCAAGTTCTTTCCTAGAAAATGCACTCAAAGGGCACTAAGCATAGAGTGTGAAAACTGCATTTCCCTGAGAGCTGCTTGGAAGCCTGATGGTGTGTGAAGTTAGTGAGCCAAATGGAGTTGTTCTCCCACAAGAACCACTCGGCTGATCCTTTTTCAATATGCCCTTCACCAACATGCAGTGTTTCCTTGATTGAATTAGCTCTCACACCAATATTTGCGTCTAGAGCCTTTGCATTGAGGGCTATCTGAAAACGGCTGTGGCGCTGAAGTTGCCTGTGAATGTGGAGTTGGTGGCATGTGAAACCCGCATGTGGAGCATTCGTTTGTGTGGGATCCTCACCAAGCTTCATTTCAGTCCTAGGCTCTCAAAGGGCACTAAGGATAGAGTGTGAAAACTGAGTTTCCTTGAGAGCTGCTGGAAGCCTGATGGTGTGTGAAGTTAGTGAGCCAAATGGAGTTGTTCTCCCACAAGAACCACTAGGCTGATCCTTCTTCATTATGCCCTTCACCAACATGCAGTGTTTCCTTGATTGAATTAGCTCTCACACCAATATTTGCGTCTAGAGCCTTTGCATTGAGGGCTATCTGAAAACGGCTGTGGTTCTGAAGTTGCCTGTGAATGTGGAGTTGGTGGCATGTGAAACCCGCATGTGGAGCATTCGTTTGTGTGGGATGCTCTACAAGGTTCATTCCTAGATAATGCACTCAAAGGGCACTAAGCATAGAGTGTGAAAACTGAATTTCCCTGAGAGCTGCTTGGAAGCCTGATGGTGTGTGAAGTTAGTGAGCCAAATGGAGTTGTTCTCCCACAAGAACCACTCGGCTGATCCTTCTTCAATATGCCCTTCACCAACATGCAGTGTTTCCTTGATTGAATTAGCTCTCACACCAATATTTGCGTCTAGAGCCTTTGCATTGAGGGCTATCTGAAAACGGCTGTGGCACTGAAGTTGCCTGTGAATGTGGAGTTGGTGGCATGTGAAACCCGCATGTGGAGCATTCGTTTGTGTGGGATGCTCACCAAGCTTCATTTCAGTCCTAGGCACTCAAAGGGCACTAAGCATAGAGTGTGAAAACTGAGTTTCCTTGAGAGCTGCTTGGAAGCCTGATGGTGTGTGAAGTTAGTGAGCCAAATGGAGTTGTTCTCCCACAAGAACCACTCGGCTGATCCTTCTTCAATATGCCCTTCACCAACATGCAGTGTTTCCTTGATTGAATTAGCTCTCACACCAATATTTGCGTCTAGAGCCTTTGCATTGAGGGCTATCTGAAAACGGCTGTGGCGTTGAAGTTGCCTGTGAATGTGGAGTTGGTGGCATGTGAAACCCGCATGTGGAGCATTGGTTTGTTTGGGATGCTCTACCAAGTTCATTCCTAGATAATGCACTCAAAGGGCACTAAGCATAGACTGTGAAAACTGAGTTTCCCTGAGAGCTGCTTGGAAGCCTGATGGTGTGTGAAGTTAGTGAGCCAAATGGAGTTGTTCTCCCACAAGAACCACTCGGCTGATCCTTCTTCAATATGCCCTTCACCAACATGCAGTGTTTCCTTGATTGAATTAGCTCTCACACCAATATTTGCGTCTAGAGCCTTTGCATTGAGGGCTATCTGAAAACGGCTGTGGCGCTGAAGTTGCCTGTGAATGTGGAGTTGGTGGCATATGAAACCCGCATGTGGAGCATTCGTTTGTGTGGGATGCTCACCAAGCTTCATTTCAGTCCTAGGCACTCAAAGGGCACTAAGCATAGAGTGTGAAAACTGAGTTTCCCTGAGAGCTGCTTGGAAGCCTGATGGTGTGTGAAGTTAGTGAGCCAAATGGAGTTGTTCTCCCACAAGAACCACTCGGCTGATCCTTCTTCAATATGCCCTTCACCAACATGCAGTGTTTCCTTGATTGAATTAGCTCTCACACCAATATTTGCGTCTAGAGCCTTTGCATTGAGGGCTATCTGAAAACGGCTGTGGCGTTGAAGTTGTCTGTGAATGTGGAGTTGGTGGCATGTGAAACCCGCATGTGGAGCATTGGTTTGTGTGGGATGCTCTACCAGGTTCATTCCTAGATAATGCACTCAAAGGGCACTAAGCATAGAGTGTGAAAACTGAGTTTCCCTGAGAGCTGCTTGGAAGCCTGATGGTGTGTGAAGTTAGTGAGCCAAATGGAGTTGTTCTCCCACAAGAACCACTCGGCTGATCCTTCTTCAATATGCCCTTCACCAACATGCAGTGTTTCCTTGTTTGAATTAGCTCTCACACCAATATTTGCGTCTAGAGCCTTTGCATTGAGGGCTATCTGAAAATGGCTGTGGCGCTGAAGTTGCCTGTGAATGTGGAGTAGGTGGCATGTGAAACCCGCATGTGGAGCATTCGTTTGTGTGGGATGCTCACCAAGCTTCATTTTAGTCCTAGGCTCTCAAAGGGCACTAAGCATAGAGTGTGAAAACTGATTTTCCTTGAGAGCTGCTTGGAAGCCTGATGGTGTGTGAAGTTAGTGAGCCAAATGGAGTTGTTCTCCCACAAGAACCACTAGGCTGATCCTTCTTCAATATGCCCTTCACCAACATGCAGTGTTTCCTTGATTGAATTAGCTCTCACACCAATATTTGCGTCTAGAGCCTTTGCATTGAGGGCTATCTGAAAACGGCTGTGGCGCTGAAGTTGCCTGTGAATGTGGAGTTGGTGGCATGTGAAACCCGCATGTGCAGCATTCGTTTGTGTGGGATGCTCTACCAGGTTCATTCCTAGATAATGCACTCAAAGGGCACTAAGCATAGAGTGTGAAAACTGAATTTCCTTGAGAGCTGCTTGGAAGCCTGATGGTGTGTGAAGTTAGTGAGCCAAATGGAGTTGTTCTCCCACAAGAACCACTCGGCTGATCCTTCTTCAATATGCCCTTCACCAACATGCAGTGTTTCCTTGATTGAATTAGCTTTCACACCAATATTTGCGTCTAGAGCCTTTGCATTGCGGGCTATCTGAAAACGGCTGTGGCACTGAAGTTGCCTGTGAATGTGGAGTTGGTGGCATGTGAAACCCGCATGTGGAGCATTCATTTGTGTGGGATGCTCACCAAGCTTCATTTCAGTCCTAGGCACTCAAAGGGCACTAAGCATTGAGTGTGAAAACTGAGTTTCCTTGAGAGCTGCTTGGAAGCCTGATGGTGTGTGAAGTTAGTGAGCCAAATGGAGTTGTTCTCCCACAAGAACCACTCGGCTGATTCTTCTTCAATATGCCCTTCACCAACATGCAGTGTTTCCTTGATTGAATTAGCTCTCACACCAATATTTGCGTCTAGAGCCTTTGCATTGAGGGCTATCTGAAAACGGCTGTGGCGTTGAAGTTGCCTGTGAATGTGGAGTTGGTGGCATGTGAAACCCGCATGTGGAGCATTGGTTTGTTTGGGATGCTCTACCAAGTTCATTCCTAGATAATGCACTCAAAGGGCACTAAGCATAGACTGTGAAAACTGAGTTTCCCTGAGAGCTGCTTGGAAGCCTGATGGTGTGTGAAGTTAGTGAGCCAAATGGAGTTGTTCTCCCACAAGAACCACTCGGCTGATCCTTCTTCAATATGCCCTTCACCAACATGCAGTGTTTCCTTGATTGAATTAGCTCTCACACCAATATTTGCGTCTAGAGCCTTTGCATTGAGGGCTATCTGAAAACGGCTGTGGCGCTGAAGTTGCCTGTGAATGTGGAGTTGGTGGCATATGAAACCCGCATGTGGAGCATTCGTTTGTGTGGGATGCTCACCAAGCTTCATTTCAGTCCTAGGCACTCAAAGGGCACTAAGCATAGAGTGTGAAAACTGAGTTTCCCTGAGAGCTGCTTGGAAGCCTGATGGTGTGTGAAGTTAGTGAGCCAAATGGAGTTGTTCTCCCACAAGAACCACTCGGCTGATCCTTCTTCAATATGCCCTTCACCAACATGCAGTGTTTCCTTGATTGAATTAGCTCTCACACCAATATTTGCGTCTAGAGCCTTTGCATTGAGGGCTATCTGAAAACGGCTGTGGCGTTGAAGTTGTCTGTGAATGTGGAGTTGGTGGCATGTGAAACCCGCATGTGGAGCATTGGTTTGTGTGGGATGCTCTACCAGGTTCATTCCTAGATAATGCACTCAAAGGGCACTAAGCATAGAGTGTGAAAACTGAGTTTCCCTGAGAGCTGCTTGGTAGCCTGATGGTGTGTGAAGTTAGTGAGCCAAATGGAGTTGTTCTCCCACAAGAAGCACTCTGCTGATCCTTCTTCAATATGCCCTTCACCAACATGCAGTGTTTCCTTGATTGAATTAGCTCTCACACCAATATTTGCGTCTAGAGCCTTTGCATTGAGGGCTATCTGAAAACGGCTGTGGCGCTGAAGTTGCCTGTGAATGTGGAGTTGGTGGCATGTGAAACCCGCATGTAGAGCATTCGTTTGTGTGGAATGCTCACCAAGCTTCATTTCAGTCCTAGGTTCTCAAAGGGCACTAAGCATAGAGTGTGAAAACTGAGTTTCCTTGAGAGCTGCTTGGAAGCCTGATGGTGTGTGAAGTTAGTGAGCCAAATGGAGTTGTTCTCCCACAAGAACCACTCGGCTGATCCTTCTTCAATATGCCCTTCACCAACATGCAGTGTTTCCTTGTTTGAATTAGCTCTCACACCAATATTTGCGTCTAGAGCCTTTGCATTGAGGGCTATCTGAAAATGGCTGTGGTGCTGAAGTTGCCTGTGAATGTGGAGTTGGTGGCATGTGAAACCCGCATGTGGAGCATTCGTTTGTGTGGGATGCTCTACCAAGTTCTTTCCTAGAAAATGCACTCAAAGGGCACTAAGCATAGAGTGTGAAAACTGCATTTCCCTGAGAGCTGCTTGGAAGCCTGATGGTGTGTGAAGTTAGTGAGCCAAATGGAGTTGTTCTCCCACAAGAACCACTCGGCTGATCCTTTTTCAATATGCCCTTCACCAACATGCAGTGTTTCCTTGATTGAATTAGCTCTCACACCAATATTTGCGTCTAGAGCCTTTGCATTGAGGGCTATCTGAAAACGGCTGTGGCGCTGAAGTTGCCTGTGAATGTGGAGTTGGTGGCATGTGAAACCCGCATGTGGAGCATTCGTTTGTGTGGGATCCTCACCAAGCTTCATTTCAGTCCTAGGCTCTCAAAGGGCACTAAGCATAGAGTGTGAAAACTGAGTTTCCTTGAGAGCTGCTTGGAAGCCTGATGGTGTGTGAAGTTAGTGAGCCAAATGGAGTTGTTCTCCCACAAGAACCACTAGGCTGATCCTTCTTCATTATGCCCTTCACCAACATGCAGTGTTTCCTTGATTGAATTAGCTCTCACACCAATATTTGCGTCTAGAGCCTTTGCATTGAGGGCTATCTGAAAACGGCTGTGGTTCTGAAGTTGCCTGTGAATGTGGAGTTGGTGGCATGTGAAACCCGCATGTGGAGCATTCGTTTGTGTGGGATGCTCTACCAGGTTCATTCCTAGATAATGCACTCAAAGGGCACTAAGCATAGAGTGTGAAAACTGAATTTCCCTGAGAGCTGCTTGGAAGCCTGATGGTGTGTGAAGTTAGTGAGCCAAATGGAGTTGTTCTCCCACAAGAACCACTCGGCTGATCCTTCTTCAATATGCCCTTCACCAACATGCAGTGTTTCCTTGATTGAATTAGCTCTCACACCAATATTTGCGTCTAGAGCCTTTGCATTGAGGGCTATCTGAAAACGGCTGTGGCACTGAAGTTGCCTGTGAATGTGGAGTTGGTGGCATGTGAAACCCGCATGTGGAGCATTCGTTTGTGTGGGATGCTCACCAAGCTTCATTTCAGTCCTAGGCACTCAAAGGGCACTAAGCATAGAGTGTGAAAACTGAGTTTCCTTGAGAGCTGCTTGGAAGCCTGATGGTGTGTGAAGTTAGTGAGCCAAATGGAGTTGTTCTCCCACAAGAACCACTCGGCTGATCCTTCTTCAATATGCCCTTCACCAACATGCAGTGTTTCCTTGATTGAATTAGCTCTCACACCAATATTTGCGTCTAGAGCCTTTGCATTGAGGGCTATCTGAAAACGGCTGTGGCGTTGAAGTTGCCTGTGAATGTGGAGTTGGTGGCATGTGAAACCCGCATGTGGAGCATTGGTTTGTTTGGGATGCTCTACCAAGTTCATTCCTAGATAATGCACTCAAAGGGCACTAAGCATAGACTGTGAAAACTGAGTTTCCCTGAGAGCTGCTTGGAAGCCTGATGGTGTGTGAAGTTAGTGAGCCAAATGGAGTTGTTCTCCCACAAGAACCACTCGGCTGATCCTTCTTCAATATGCCCTTCACCAACATGCAGTGTTTCCTTGATTGAATTAGCTCTCACACCAATATTTGCGTCTAGAGCCTTTGCATTGAGGGCTATCTGAAAACGGCTGTGGCGCTGAAGTTGCCTGTGAATGTGGAGTTGGTGGCATATGAAACCCGCATGTGGAGCATTCGTTTGTGTGGGATGCTCACCAAGCTTCATTTCAGTCCTAGGCACTCAAAGGGCACTAAGCATAGAGTGTGAAAACTGAGTTTCCCTGAGAGCTGCTTGGAAGCCTGATGGTGTGTGAAGTTAGTGAGCCAAATGGAGTTGTTCTCCCACAAGAACCACTCGGCTGATCCTTCTTCAATATGCCCTTCACCAACATGCAGTGTTTCCTTGATTGAATTAGCTCTCACACCAATATTTGCGTCTAGAGCCTTTGCATTGAGGGCTATCTGAAAACGGCTGTGGCGTTGAAGTTGTCTGTGAATGTGGAGTTGGTGGCATGTGAAACCCGCATGTGGAGCATTGGTTTGTGTGGGATGCTCTACCAGGTTCATTCCTAGATAATGCACTCAAAGGGCACTAAGCATAGAGTGTGAAAACTGAGTTTCCCTGAGAGCTGCTTGGAAGCCTGATGGTGTGTGAAGTTAGTGAGCCAAATGGAGTTGTTCTCCCACAAGAACCACTCGGCTGATCCTTCTTCAATATGCCCTTCACCAACATGCAGTGTTTCCTTGTTTGAATTAGCTCTCACACCAATATTTGCGTCTAGAGCCTTTGCATTGAGGGCTATCTGAAAATGGCTGTGGCGCTGAAGTTGCCTGTGAATGTGGAGTAGGTGGCATGTGAAACCCGCATGTGGAGCATTCGTTTGTGTGGGATGCTCACCAAGCTTCATTTTAGTCCTAGGCTCTCAAAGGGCACTAAGCATAGAGTGTGAAAACTGATTTTCCTTGAGAGCTGCTTGGAAGCCTGATGGTGTGTGAAGTTAGTGAGCCAAATGGAGTTGTTCTCCCACAAGAACCACTAGGCTGATCCTTCTTCAATATGCCCTTCACCAACATGCAGTGTTTCCTTGATTGAATTAGCTCTCACACCAATATTTGCGTCTAGAGCCTTTGCATTGAGGGCTATCTGAAAACGGCTGTGGCGCTGAAGTTGCCTGTGAATGTGGAGTTGGTGGCATGTGAAACCCGCATGTGCAGCATTCGTTTGTGTGGGATGCTCTACCAGGTTCATTCCTAGATAATGCACTCAAAGGGCACTAAGCATAGAGTGTGAAAACTGAATTTCCTTGAGAGCTGCTTGGAAGCCTGATGGTGTGTGAAGTTAGTGAGCCAAATGGAGTTGTTCTCCCACAAGAACCACTCGGCTGATCCTTCTTCAATATGCCCTTCACCAACATGCAGTGTTTCCTTGATTGAATTAGCTTTCACACCAATATTTGCGTCTAGAGCCTTTGCATTGCGGGCTATCTGAAAACGGCTGTGGCACTGAAGTTGCCTGTGAATGTGGAGTTGGTGGCATGTGAAACCCGCATGTGGAGCATTCATTTGTGTGGGATGCTCACCAAGCTTCATTTCAGTCCTAGGCACTCAAAGGGCACTAAGCATTGAGTGTGAAAACTGAGTTTCCTTGAGAGCTGCTTGGAAGCCTGATGGTGTGTGAAGTTAGTGAGCCAAATGGAGTTGTTCTCCCACAAGAACCACTCGGCTGATTCTTCTTCAATATGCCCTTCACCAACATGCAGTGTTTCCTTGATTGAATTAGCTCTCACACCAATATTTGCGTCTAGAGCCTTTGCATTGAGGGCTATCTGAAAACGGCTGTGGCGTTGAAGTTGCCTGTGAATGTGGAGTTGGTGGCATGTGAAACCCGCATGTGGAGCATTGGTTTGTTTGGGATGCTCTACCAAGTTCATTCCTAGATAATGCACTCAAAGGGCACTAAGCATAGACTGTGAAAACTGAGTTTCCCTGAGAGCTGCTTGGAAGCCTGATGGTGTGTGAAGTTAGTGAGCCAAATGGAGTTGTTCTCCCACAAGAACCACTCGGCTGATCCTTCTTCAATATGCCCTTCACCAACATGCAGTGTTTCCTTGATTGAATTAGCTCTCACACCAATATTTGCGTCTAGAGCCTTTGCATTGAGGGCTATCTGAAAACGGCTGTGGCGCTGAAGTTGCCTGTGAATGTGGAGTTGGTGGCATATGAAACCCGCATGTGGAGCATTCGTTTGTGTGGGATGCTCACCAAGCTTCATTTCAGTCCTAGGCACTCAAAGGGCACTAAGCATAGAGTGTGAAAACTGAGTTTCCCTGAGAGCTGCTTGGAAGCCTGATGGTGTGTGAAGTTAGTGAGCCAAATGGAGTTGTTCTCCCACAAGAACCACTCGGCTGATCCTTCTTCAATATGCCCTTCACCAACATGCAGTGTTTCCTTGATTGAATTAGCTCTCACACCAATATTTGCGTCTAGAGCCTTTGCATTGAGGGCTATCTGAAAACGGCTGTGGCGTTGAAGTTGTCTGTGAATGTGGAGTTGGTGGCATGTGAAACCCGCATGTGGAGCATTGGTTTGTGTGGGATGCTCTACCAGGTTCATTCCTAGATAATGCACTCAAAGGGCACTAAGCATAGAGTGTGAAAACTGAGTTTCCCTGAGAGCTGCTTGGAAGCCTGATGGTGTGTGAAGTTAGTGAGCCAAATGGAGTTGTTCTCCCACAAGAACCACTCGGCTGATCCTTCTTCAATATGCCCTTCACCAACATGCAGTGTTTACTTGTTTGAATTAGCTCTCACACCAATATTTGCGTCTAGAGCCTTTGCATTGAGGGCTATCTGAAAACAGCTGTGGCGCTGAAGTTGCCTGTGAATGTGGAGTAGGTGGCATGTGAAACCCGCATGTGGAGCATTCGTTTGTGTGGGATGCTCACCAAGCTTCATTTTAGTCCTAGGCTTTCAAAGGGCACTAAGCATAGAGTGTGAAAACTGAGTTTCCTTGAGAGCTGCTTGGAAGCCTGATGGTGTGTGAAGTTAGTGAGCCAAATGGAGTTGTTCTCCCACAAGAACCACTAGGCTGATCCTTCTTCAATATGCCCTTCACCAACATGCAGTGTTTCCTTGATTGAATTAGCTCTCACACCAATATTTGCGTCTAGAGCCTTTGCATTGAGGGCTATCTGAAAACGGCTGTGGCGCTGAAGTTGCCTGTGAATGTGGAGTTGGTGGCATGTGAAACCCGCATGTGCAGCATTCGTTTGTGTGGGATGCTCTACCAGGTTCATTCCTAGATAATGCACTCAAAGGGCACTAAGCATAGAGTGTGAAAACTGAATTTCCCTGAGAGCTGCTTGGAAGCCTGATGGTGTGTGAAGTTAGTGAGCCAAATGGAGTTGTTCTCCCACAAGAACCACTCGGCTGATCCTTCTTCAATATGCCCTTCACCAACATGCAGTGTTTCCTTGATTGAATTAGCTCTCACACCAATATTTGCGTCTAGAGCCTTTGCATTGCGGGCTATCTGAAAACGGCTGTGGCACTGAAGTTGCCTGTGAATGTGGAGTTGGTGGCATGTGAAACCCGCATGTGGAGCATTCATTTGTGTGGGATGCTCACCAAGCTTCATTTCAGTCCTAGGCACTCAAAGGGCACTAAGCATAGAGTGTGAAAACTGAGTTTCCTTGAGAGCTGCTTGGAAGCCTGATGGTGTGTGAAGTTAGTGAGCCAAATGGAGTTGTTCTCCCACAAGAACCACTCGGCTGATCCTTCTTCAATATGCCCTTCACCAACATGCAGTGTTTCCTTGATTGAATTAGCTCTCACACCAATATTTGCGTCTAGAGCCTTTGCATTGAGGGCTATCTGAAAACGGCTGTGGCGTTGAAGTTGCCTGTGAATGTGGAGTTGGTGGCATGTGAAACCCGCATGTGGAGCATTGGTTTGTGTGGGATGCTCTACCAAGTTCATTCCTAGATAATGCACTCAAAGGGCACTAAGCATAGACTGTGAAAACTGAGTTTCCCTGAGAGCTGCTTGGAAGCCTGATGGTGTGTGAAGTTAGTGAGCCAAATGGAGTTGTTCTCCCACAAGAACCACTCGGCTGATCCTTCTTCAATATGCCCTTCACCAACATGCAGTGTTTCCTTGTTTGAATTAGCTCTCACACCAATATTTGCGTCTAGAGCCTTTGCATTGAGGGCTATCTGAAAACGGCTGTGGCGCTGAAGTTGCCTGTGAATGTGGAGTTGGTGGCATGTGAAACCCGCATGTGGAGCATTCGTTTGTGTGGGATGCTCACCAAGCTTCATTTCAGTCCTAGGCACTCAAAGGGCACTAAGCATAGAGTGTGAAAACTGAGTTTCCCTGAGAGCTGCTTGGAAGCCTGATGGTGTGTGAAGTTAGTGAGCCAAATGGAGTTGTTCTCCCACAAGAACCACTCGGCTGATCCTTCTTCAATATGCCCTTCACCAACATGCAGTGTTTCCTTGATTGAATTAGCTCTCACACCAATATTTGCGTCTAGAGCCTTTGCATTGAGGGCTATCTGAAAACGGCTGTGGCGTTGAAGTTGTCTGTGAATGTGGAGTTGGTGGCATGTGAAACCCGCATGTGGAGCATTGGTTTGTGTGGGATGCTCTACCAGGTTCATTCCTAGATAATGCACTCAAAGGGCACTAAGCATAGACTGTGAAAACTGAGTTTCCCTGAGAGCTGCTTGGAAGCCTGATGGTGTGTGAAGTTAGTGAGCCAAATGGAGTTGTTCTCCCACAAGAACCACTCGGCTGATCCTTCTTCAATATGCCCTTCACCAACATGCAGTGTTTCCTTGATTGAATTAGCTCTCACACCAATATTTGCGTCTAGAGCCTTTGCATTGAGGGCTATCTGAAAACGGCTTTGGCGCTGAAGTTGCCTGTGAATGTGGAGTTGGTGGCATGTGAAACCCGCATGTGGAGCATTCGTTTGTGTGGGATGCTCACCAAGCTACATTTCAGTCCTAGGCACTCAAAGGGCACTAAGCATAGAGTGTGAAAACTGAGTTTCCTTGAGAGCTGCTTGGAAGCCTGATGGTGTGTGAAGTTAGTGAGCCAAATGGAGTTGTTCTCCCACAAGAACCACTCGGCTGATCCTTCTTCAATATGCCCTTCACCAACATGCAGTGTTTCCTTGATTGAATTAGCTCTCACACCAATATTTGCGTCTAGAGCCTTTGCATTGAGGGCTATCTGAAAACAGCTGTGGTGCTGAAGTTGCCTGTGAATGTGGAGTTGGTGGCATGTGAAACCCGCATGTGGAGCATTCGTTTGTGTGGGATGTTCACCAAGCTTCATTTCAGTCCTAGGCACTCAAAGGACACTAAGCATAAAGTGTGAAAACTGAATTTCCCTGAGAGCT
This sequence comes from Ochotona princeps, assembly GCF_030435755.1. Taxonomy (NCBI): domain Eukaryota; kingdom Metazoa; phylum Chordata; class Mammalia; order Lagomorpha; family Ochotonidae; genus Ochotona; species Ochotona princeps. Next base: position 31,969 of record NW_026698642.1, read on the forward strand.
GCTTGGAAGCCTGATGGTGTGTGAAGTTAGTGAGCCAAATGGAGTTGTTCTCCCACAAGAACCACTCGGCTGATCCTTTTTCAATATGCCCTTCACCAACATGCAGTGTTTCCTTGATTGAATTAGCTCTCACACCAATATTTGCGTCTAGAGCCTTTGCATTGAGGGCTATCTGAAAACGGCTGTGGCGCTGAAGTTGCCTGTGAATGTGGAGTTGGTGGCATGTGAAACCCGCATGTGGAGCATTCGTTTGTGTGGGATCCTCACCAAGCTTCATTTCAATCCTAGGCTCTCAAAGGGCACTAAGCATAGAGTGTGAAAACTGAGTTTCCTTGAGAGCTGCTTGGAAGCCTGATGGTGTGTGAAGTTAGTGAGCCAAATGGAGTTGTTCTCCCACAAGAACCACTAGGCTGATCCTTCTTCATTATGCCCTTCACCAACATGCAGTGTTTCCTTGATTGAATTAGCTCTCACACCAATATTTGCGTCTAGAGCCTTTGCATTGAGGGCTATCTGAAAACGGCTGTGGTTCTGAAGTTGCCTGTGAATGTGGAGTTGGTGGCATGTGAAACCCGCATGTGGAGCATTCGTTTGTGTGGGATGCTCTACCAGGTTCATTCCTAGATAATGCACTCAAAGGGCACTAAGCATAGAGTGTGAAAACTGAATTTCCCTGAGAGCTGCTTGGAAGCCTGATGGTGTGTGAAGTTAGTGAGCCAAATGGAGTTGTTCTCCCACAAGAACCACTCGGCTGATCCTTCTTCAATATGCCCTTCACCAACATGCAGTGTTTCCTTGATTGAATTAGCTCTCACACCAATATTTGCGTCTAGAGCCTTTGCATTGAGGGCTATCTGAAAACGGCTGTGGCACTGAAGTTGCCTGTGAATGTGGAGTTTTGGCATGTGAAACCCGCATGTGGAGCATTCGTTTGTGTGGGATGCTCACCAAGCTTCATTTCAGTCCTAGGCACTCAAAGGGCACTAAGCATAGAGTGTGAAAACTGAGTTTCCTTGAGAGCTGCTTGGAAGCCTGATGGTGTGTGAAGTTAGTGAGCCAAATGGAGTTGTTCTCCCACAAGAACCACTCGGCTGATCCTTCTTCAATATGCCCTTCACCAACATGCAGTGTTTCCTTGATTGAATTAGCTCTCACACCAATATTTGCGTCTAGAGCCTTTGCATTGAGGGCTATCTGAAAACGGCTGTGGCGTTGAAGTTGCCTGTGAATGTGGAGTTGGTGGCATGTGAAACCCGCATGTGGAGCATTGGTTTGTTTGGGATGCTCTACCAAGTTCATTCCTAGATAATGCACTCAAAGGGCACTAAGCATAGACTGTGAAAACTGAGTTTCCCTGAGAGCTGCTTGGAAGCCTGATGGTGTGTGAAGTTAGTGAGCCAAATGGAGTTGTTCTCCCACAAGAACCACTCGGCTGATCCTTCTTCAATATGCCCTTCACCAACATGCAGTGTTTCCTTGATTGAATTAGCTCTCACACCAATATTTGCGTCTAGAGCCTTTGCATTGAGGGCTATCTGAAAACGGCTGTGGCGCTGAAGTTGCCTGTGAATGTGGAGTTGGTGGCATATGAAACCCGCATGTGGAGCATTCGTTTGTGTGGGATGCTCACCAAGCTTCATTTCAGTCCTAGGCACTCAAAGGGCACTAAGCATAGAGTGTGAAAACTGAGTTTCCCTGAGAGCTGCTTGGAAGCCTGATGGTGTGTGAAGTTAGTGAGCCAAATGGAGTTGTTCTCCCACAAGAACCACTCGGCTGATCCTTCTTCAATATGCCCTTCACCAACATGCAGTGTTTCCTTGATTGAATTAGCTCTCACACCAATATTTGCGTCTAGAGCCTTTGCATTGAGGGCTATCTGAAAACGGCTGTGGCGTTGAAGTTGTCTGTGAATGTGGAGTTGGTGGCATGTGAAACCCGCATGTGGAGCATTGGTTTGTGTGGGATGCTCTACCAGGTTCATTCCTAGATAATGCACTCAAAGGGCACTAAGCATAGAGTGTGAAAACTGAGTTTCCCTGAGAGCTGCTTGGAAGCCTGATGGTGTGTGAAGTTAGTGAGCCAAATGGAGTTGTTCTCCCACAAGAACCACTCGGCTGATCCTTCTTCAATATGCCCTTCACCAACATGCAGTGTTTCCTTGTTTGAATTAGCTCTCACACCAATATTTGCGTCTAGAGCCTTTGCATTGAGGGCTATCTGAAAATGGCTGTGGCGCTGAAGTTGCCTGTGAATGTGGAGTAGGTGGCATGTGAAACCCGCATGTGGAGCATTCGTTTGTGTGGATGCTCACCAAGCTTCATTTTAGTCCTAGGCTCTCAAAGGGCACTAAGCATAGAGTGTGAAAACTGATTTTCCTTGAGAGCTGCTTGGAAGCCTGATGGTGTGTGAAGTTAGTGAGCCAAATGGAGTTGTTCTCCCACAAGAACCACTAGGCTGATCCTTCTTCAATATGCCCTTCACCAACATGCAGTGTTTCCTTGATTGAATTAGCTCTCACACCAATATTTGCGTCTAGAGCCTTTGCATTGAGGGCTATCTGAAAACGGCTGTGGCGCTGAAGTTGCCTGTGAATGTGGAGTTGGTGGCATGTGAAACCCGCATGTGCAGCATTCGTTTGTGTGGGATGCTCTACCAGGTTCATTCCTAGATAATGCACTCAAAGGGCACTAAGCATAGAGTGTGAAAACTGAATTTCCTTGAGAGCTGCTTGGAAGCCTGATGGTGTGTGAAGTTAGTGAGCCAAATGGAGTTGTTCTCCCACAAGAACCACTCGGCTGATCCTTCTTCAATATGCCCTTCACCAACATGCAGTGTTTCCTTGATTGAATTAGCTTTCACACCAATATTTGCGTCTAGAGCCTTTGCATTGCGGGCTATCTGAAAACGGCTGTGGCACTGAAGTTGCCTGTGAATGTGGAGTTGGTGGCATGTGAAACCCGCATGTGGAGCATTCATTTGTGTGGGATGCTCACCAAGCTTCATTTCAGTCCTAGGCACTCAAAGGGCACTAAGCATAGAGTGTGAAAACTGAGTTTCCTTGAGAGCTGCTTGGAAGCCTGATGGTGTGTGAAGTTAGTGAGCCAAATGGAGTTGTTCTCCCACAAGAACCACTCGGCTGATTCTTCTTCAATATGCCCCTTCACCAACATGCAGTGTTTCCTTGATTGAATTAGCTCTCACACCAATATTTGCGTCTAGAGCCTTTGCATTGAGGGCTATCTGAAAACGGCTGTGGCGTTGAAGTTGCCTGTGAATGTGGAGTTGGTGGCATGTGAAACCCGCATGTGGAGCATTGGTTTGTTTGGGATGCTCTACCAAGTTCATTCCTAGATAATGCACTCAAAGGGCACTAAGCATAGACTGTGAAAACTGAGTTTCCCTGAGAGCTGCTTGGAAGCCTGATGGTGTGTGAAGTTAGTGAGCCAAATGGAGTTGTTCTCCCACAAGAACCACTCGGCTGATCCTTCTTCAATATGCCCTTCACCAACATGCAGTGTTTCCTTGATTGAATTAGCTCTCACACCAATATTTGCGTCTAGAGCCTTTGCATTGAGGCTATCTGAAAACGGCTGTGGCGCTGAAGTTGCCTGTGAATGTGGAGTTGGTGGCATATGAAACCCGCATGTGGAGCATTCGTTTGTGTGGGATGCTCACCAAGCTTCATTTCAGTCCTAGGCACTCAAAGGGCACTAAGCATAGAGTGTGAAAACTGAGTTTCCCTGAGAGCTGCTTGGAAGCCTGATGGTGTGTGAAGTTAGTGAGCCAAATGGAGTTGTTCTCCCACAAGAACCACTCGGCTGATCCTTCTTCAATATGCCCTTCACCAACATGCAGTGTTTCCTTGATTGAATTAGCTCTCACACCAATATTTGCGTCTAGAGCCTTTGCATTGAGGGCTATCTGAAAACGGCTGTGGCGTTGAAGTTGTCTGTGAATGTGGAGTTGGTGGCATGTGAAACCCGCATGTGGAGCATTGGTTTGTGTGGGATGCTCTACCAGGTTCATTCCTAGATAATGCACTCAAAGGGCACTAAGCATAGAGTGTGAAAAACTGAGTTTCCCTGAGAGCTGCTTGGTAGCCTGATGGTGTGTGAAGTTAGTGAGCCAAATGGAGTTGTTCTCCCACAAGAAGCACTCTGCTGATCCTTCTTCAATATGCCCTTCACCAACATGCAGTGTTTCCTTGATTGAATTAGCTCTCACACCAATATTTGCGTCTAGAGCCTTTGCATTGAGGGCTATCTGAAAACGGCTGTGGCGCTGAAGTTGCCTGTGAATGTGGAGTTGGTGGCATGTGAAACCCGCATGTAGAGCATTCGTTTGTGTGGAATGCTCACCAAGCTTCATTTCAGTCCTAGGTTCTCAAAGGGCACTAAGCATAGAGTGTGAAAACTGAGTTTCCTTGAGAGCTGCTTGGAAGCCTGATGGTGTGTGAAGTTAGTGAGCCAAATGGAGTTGTTCTCCCACAAGAACCACTCGGCTGATCCTTCTTCAATATGCCCTTCACCAACATGCAGTGTTTCCTTGTTTGAATTAGCTCTCACACCAATATTTGCGTCTAGAGCCTTTGCATTGAGGGCTATCTGAAAATGGCTGTGGTGCTGAAGTTGCCTGTGAATGTGGAGTTGGTGGCATGTGAAACCCGCATGTGGAGCATTCGTTTGTGTGGGATGCTCTACCAAGTTCTTTCCTAGAAAATGCACTCAAAGGGCACTAAGCATAGAGTGTGAAAACTGCATTTCCCTGAGAGCTGCTTGGAAGCCTGATGGTGTGTGAAGTTAGTGAGCCAAATGGAGTTGTTCTCCCACAAGAACCACTCGGCTGATCCTTTTTCAATATGCCCTTCACCAACATGCAGTGTTTCCTTGATTGAATTAGCTCTCACACCAATATTTGCGTCTAGAGCCTTTGCATTGAGGGCTATCTGAAAACGGCTGTGGCGCTGAAGTTGCCTGTGAATGTGGAGTTGGTGGCATGTGAAACCCGCATGTGGAGCATTCGTTTGTGTGGGATCCTCACCAAGCTTCATTTCAGTCCTAGGCTCTCAAAGGGCACTAAGCATAGAGTGTGAAAACTGAGTTTCCTTGAGAGCTGCTTGGAAGCCTGATGGTGTGTGAAGTTAGTGAGCCAAATGGAGTTGTTCTCCCACAAGAACCACTAGGCTGATCCTTCTTCATTATGCCCTTCACCAACATGCAGTGTTTCCTTGATTGAATTAGCTCTCACACCAATATTTGCGTCTAGAGCCTTTGCATTGAGGGCTATCTGAAAACGGCTGTGGTTCTGAAGTTGCCTGTGAATGTGGAGTTGGTGGCATGTGAAACCCGCATGTGGAGCATTCGTTTGTGTGGGATGCTCTACCAGGTTCATTCCTAGATAATGCACTCAAAGGGCACTAAGCATAGAGTGTGAAAACTGAATTTCCCTGAGAGCTGCTTGGAAGCCTGATGGTGTGTGAAGTTAGTGAGCCAAATGGAGTTGTTCTCCCACAAGAACCACTCGGCTGATCCTTCTTCAATATGCCCTTCACCAACATGCAGTGTTTCCTTGATTGAATTAGCTCTCACACCAATATTTGCGTCTAGAGCCTTTGCATTGAGGGCTATCTGAAAACGGCTGTGGCACTGAAGTTGCCTGTGAATGTGGAGTTGGTGGCATGTGAAACCCGCATGTGGAGCATTCGTTTGTGTGGATGCTCACCAAGCTTCATTTCAGTCCTAGGCACTCAAAGGGCACTAAGCATAGAGTGTGAAAACTGAGTTTCCTTGAGAGCTGCTTGGAAGCCTGATGGTGTGTGAAGTTAGTGAGCCAAATGGAGTTGTTCTCCCACAAGAACCACTCGGCTGATCCTTCTTCAATATGCCCTTCACCAACATGCAGTGTTTCCTTGATTGAATTAGCTCTCACACCAATATTTGCGTCTAGAGCCTTTGCATTGAGGGCTATCTGAAAACGGCTGTGGCGTTGAAGTTGCCTGTGAATGTGGAGTTGGTGGCATGTGAAACCCGCATGTGGAGCATTGGTTTGTTTGGGATGCTCTACCAAGTTCATTCCTAGATAATGCACTCAAAGGGCACTAAGCATAGACTGTGAAAACTGAGTTTCCCTGAGAGCTGCTTGGAAGCCTGATGGTGTGTGAAGTTAGTGAGCCAAATGGAGTTGTTCTCCCACAAGAACCACTCGGCTGATCCTTCTTCAATATGCCCTTCACCAACATGCAGTGTTTCCTTGATTGAATTAGCTCTCACACCAATATTTGCGTCTAGAGCCTTTGCATTGAGGGCTATCTGAAAACGGCTGTGGCGCTGAAGTTGCCTGTGAATGTGGAGTTGGTGGCATATGAAACCCGCATGTGGAGCATTCGTTTGTGTGGGATGCTCACCAAGCTTCATTTCAGTCCTAGGCACTCAAAGGGCACTAAGCATAGAGTGTGAAAACTGAGTTTCCCTGAGAGCTGCTTGGAAGCCTGATGGTGTGTGAAGTTAGTGAGCCAAATGGAGTTGTTCTCCCACAAGAACCACTCGGCTGATCCTTCTTCAATATGCCCTTCACCAACATGCAGTGTTTCCTTGATTGAATTAGCTCTCACACCAATATTTGCGTCTAGAGCCTTTGCATTGAGGGCTATCTGAAAACGGCTGTGGCGTTTGAAGTTGTCTGTGAATGTGGAGTTGGTGGCATGTGAAACCCGCATGTGGAGCATTGGTTTGTGTGGGATGCTCTACCAGGTTCATTCCTAGATAATGCACTCAAAGGGCACTAAGCATAGAGTGTGAAAACTGAGTTTCCCTGAGAGCTGCTTGGAAGCCTGATGGTGTGTGAAGTTAGTGAGCCAAATGGAGTTGTTCTCCCACAAGAACCACTCGGCTGATCCTTCTTCAATATGCCCTTCACCAACATGCAGTGTTTCCTTGTTTGAATTAGCTCTCACACCAATATTTGCGTCTAGAGCCTTTGCATTGAGGGCTATCTGAAAATGGCTGTGGCGCTGAAGTTGCCTGTGAATGTGGAGTAGGTGCATGTGAAACCCGCATGTGGAGCATTCGTTTGTGTGGGATGCTCACCAAGCTTCATTTTAGTCCTAGGCTCTCAAAGGGCACTAAGCATAGAGTGTGAAAACTGATTTTCCTTGAGAGCTGCTTGGAAGCCTGATGGTGTGTGAAGTTAGTGAGCCAAATGGAGTTGTTCTCCCACAAGAACCACTAGGCTGATCCTTCTTCAATATGCCCTTCACCAACATGCAGTGTTTCCTTGATTGAATTAGCTCTCACACCAATATTTGCGTCTAGAGCCTTTGCATTGAGGGCTATCTGAAAACGGCTGTGGCGCTGAAGTTGCCTGTGAATGTGGAGTTGGTGGCATGTGAAACCCGCATGTGCAGCATTCGTTTGTGTGGGATGCTCTACCAGGTTCATTCCTAGATAATGCACTCAAAGGGCACTAAGCATAGAGTGTGAAAACTGAATTTCCTTGAGAGCTGCTTGGAAGCCTGATGGTGTGTGAAGTTAGTGAGCCAAATGGAGTTGTTCTCCCACAAGAACCACTCGGCTGATCCTTCTTCAATATGCCCTTCACCAACATGCAGTGTTTCCTTGATTGAATTAGCTTTCACACCAATATTTGCGTCTAGAGCCTTTGCATTGCGGGCTATCTGAAAACGGCTGTGGCACTGAAGTTGCCTGTGAATGTGGAGTTGGTGGCATGTGAAACCCGCATGTGGAGCATTCATTTGTGTGGGATGCTCACCAAGCTTCATTTCAGTCCTAGGCACTCAAAGGGCACTAAGCATTGAGTGTGAAAACTGAGTTTCCTTGAGAGCTGCTTGGAAGCCTGATGGTGTGTGAAGTTAGTGAGCCAAATGGAGTTGTTCTCCCACAAGAACCACTCGGCTGATTCTTCTTCAATATGCCCTTCACCAACATGCAGTGTTTCCTTGATTGAATTAGCTCTCACACCAATATTTGCGTCTAGAGCCTTTGCATTGAGGGCTATCTGAAAACGGCTGTGGCGTTGAAGTTGCCTGTGAATGTGGAGTTGGTGGCATGTGAAACCCGCATGTGGAGCATTGGTTTGTTTGGGATGCTCTACCAAGTTCATTCCTAGATAATGCACTCAAAGGGCACTAAGCATAGACTGTGAAAACTGAGTTTCCTGAGAGCTGCTTGGAAGCCTGATGGTGTGTGAAGTTAGTGAGCCAAATGGAGTTGTTCTCCCACAAGAACCACTCGGCTGATCCTTCTTCAATATGCCCTTCACCAACATGCAGTGTTTCCTTGATTGAATTAGCTCTCACACCAATATTTGCGTCTAGAGCCTTTGCATTGAGGGCTATCTGAAAACGGCTGTGGCGCTGAAGTTGCCTGTGAATGTGGAGTTGGTGGCATATGAAACCCGCATGTGGAGCATTCGTTTGTGTGGGATGCTCACCAAGCTTCATTTCAGTCCTAGGCACTCAAAGGGCACTAAGCATAGAGTGTGAAAACTGAGTTTCCCTGAGAGCTGCTTGGAAGCCTGATGGTGTGTGAAGTTAGTGAGCCAAATGGAGTTGTTCTCCCACAAGAACCACTCGGCTGATCCTTCTTCAATATGCCCTTCACCAACATGCAGTGTTTCCTTGATTGAATTAGCTCTCACACCAATATTTGCGTCTAGAGCCTTTGCATTGAGGGCTATCTGAAAACGGCTGTGGCGTTGAAGTTGTCTGTGAATGTGGAGTTGGTGGCATGTGAAACCCGCATGTGGAGCATTGGTTTGTGTGGGATGCTCTACCAGGTTCATTCCTAGATAATGCACTCAAAGGGCACTAAGCATAGAGTGTGAAAACTGAGTTTCCCTGAGAGCTGCTTGGAAGCCTGATGGTGTGTGAAGTTAGTGAGCCAAATGGAGTTGTTCTCCCACAAGAACCACTCGGCTGATCCTTCTTCAATATGCCCTTCACCAACATGCAGTGTTTACTTGTTTGAATTAGCTCTCACACCAATATTTGCGTCTAGAGCCTTTGCATTGAGGGCTATCTGAAAATGGCTGTGGCGCTGAAGTTGCCTGTGAATGTGGAGTAGGTGGCATGTGAAACCCGCATGTGGAGCATTCGTTTGTGTGGGATGCTCACCAAGCTTCATTTTAGTCCTAGGCTTTCAAAGGGCA
>NW_026698643.1:0-37649 GCF_030435755.1 Ochotona princeps
GCTGATCCTGCTTCAATATGCCCTTCAACAACATGCAGTGTTTCCTTGATTGAATTAGCTCTCACACAAATATTTGCGTCTAGAGCCTTTGCATTGAGGGCTATCTGAAAATGGCTGTGGCGCTGAAGTTGCCTGAGAATGTGGAGTTGGTGGCATGTGAAACCCTTATGTGGAGCATTCGTTTGTGTGGGATGCTCTACCAGGTTCATTCCTAGATAATGCACGCAAAGTTCACTAAGCATAGAGTGTGAAAACTGAGTTTCCTTGAGAGCTGCTTGGAAGCCTGATGGTGTGTGAAGTTAGTGAGCCAAATGGAGTTGTTCTCCCACAAGAACCACTCGGCTGATCCTTCTTCAATATGCCCTTCACCAACATGCAGTGTTTCCTTGATTGAATTAGCTCTCACACCAATATTTGCGTCTAGAGCCTTTGCATTGAGGGCTATCTGAAAACAGCTGTGGCGCTGAAGTTGCCTGTGAATGTGGAGTTGGTGGCATGTGAAACCCGCATGTGGAGCATTCGTTTGTGTGGGATGTTCTACCAGGTTCATTCCTAGATAATGCACTCAAAGGGCACTAAGCATAGAGTGTGAAAACTGAGTTTCCTTGAGAGCTGCTTGGAAGCCTGATGGTGTGTGAAGTTAGTGAGCCAAATGGAGTTGTTCTCCCACAAGAACCACTCGGCTGATCCTTCTTCAATATGCCCTTCAACAACATGCAGTGTTTCCTTGATTGAATTAGCTCTCACACCAATATTTGCGTCTAGAGCCTTTGCATTGAGGGCTATCTGAAAACGGCTGTGGCGCTGAATTTGCCTGTGAATGTGGAGTTGGTGGCATGTGAAACCCGCATGTGGAGCATTCGTTTGTGTGGGATGCTCAATAAGCTTGATTTCAGTCCTAGGCACTCAAAGGGCACTAAGCATAGAGTGTGAAAACTGAGTATCCTTGAGAGCTGCTTGGAAGCCTGATGGTGTGTGAAGTTAGTGAGCCAAATGGAGTTGTTCTCCCACAAGAACCACTCGGCTGATCCTTCTTCAATATGCCCTTCACCAACATGCAGTGTTTCCTTGATTGAATTAGCTCTCACAACAGTATTTGCGTCTAGAACCTTTGCATTGAGGGCTATCTGAAAACGGCTGTGGCGCTGAAGTTGCCTGTGAATGTGGAGTTGGTGGCATGTGAAACCCGCTTGTGGAGCATTCGTTTGTGTGGGATGCTCACCAAGCTTCATTTCAGTCCTAGGTACTCAAAGGGCACTAAGCATAGAGTGTGAAAACTGAGTTTCCTTGAGAGCTGCTTGGAAGCCTGATGGTGTGTGAAGTTAGTGAGCCAAATGGAGTTGTTCTCCCACAAGAACTACTCGGCTGATCCTTCTTCAATATGCCCTTCACCAACATGCAGTGTTTCCTTGATTGAATTAGCTCTCATGCAAATATTTGCGTCTAGAGCCTTTGCATTGAGGGCTATCTGAAAACGGCTGTGGCGCTGAAGTTGCCTGTGAATGTGGAGTTGGTGGCATGTGAAACCCACATGTGGAGCATTCGTTTGTGTGGGATGCTCTTCCAGATTCATTTCAGTCCTAGGCACTGAAAGGGCACTAAGCATAGAGTGTGAAAACTGAGTTTCCTTGAGAGCTGCTTGGAAGCCTGATGGTGTGTGAAGTTAGTGAGCCAAATGGAGTTGTTCTCCCACAAGAACTACTCGGCTGATCCTTCTTCAATATGCCCTTCACCAACATGCAGTGTTTCCTTGATTGAATTAGCTCTCACACCAATATTTGCGTCTAGAGCCTTTGCATTGAGGGCTATCTGAAAACAGCTGTGGCGCTGAAGTTGCCTGTGAATGTGGAGTTGGTGGCATGTGAAACCCGCATGTGGAGCATTCGTTTGTGTGGGATGTTCTACCAGGTTGATTCCTGGATAATGCACTCAAAGGGCACTAAGCACAGAGTGTGAAAACTGAGTTTCCTTGAGAGCTGCTTGGAAGCCTGATGGTGTGTGAAGTTAGTGAGCCAAATGGAGTTGTTCCTCCACAAGAACCACTCGGCTGATCCTTCTTCAATATGCCCTTCACCAACATGCAGTGTTTCCTTGATTGAATTAGCTCTCACACCAATATTTGCGTCTAGAGCCTTTGCATTGAGGGCTATCTGAAAACGGCTGTGGCGCTGAATTTGTCTGTCAATGTGGAGTTGGTGGCATGTGAAACCCGCATGTGGAGCATTCGTTTGTGTGGGATGCTCTACCAGGTTCATTCCTAGATAATGCACTCAAAGGGCACTAAGCATAGAGTGTGAAAACTGAGTTTCCTTGAGAGCTGCTTGGAAGCCTGATGGTGTGTGAAGTTAGTGAGCCAAATGGAGTTGTTCTCCCACAAGAACCACTTGGCTGATCCTTCTTCAATATGCCCTTCACCAACATGCAGTGTTTCCTTGATTGAATTAGCTCTCACACCAATATTTGTGTCTAGAGCCTTTGCATTGAGGGCTATCTGAAAACGGCTGTGGCGCTGAAGATGCCTGTGAATGTGGAGTTGGTGACATGTGAAACCCGCATGTGGAGCATTCGTTTGTGTGGGATGTTCTACCAGGTTCATTCCTAGATAATGCACTCAAAGGGCACTAAGCATAGAGTGTGAAAACTGAGTTTCCTTGAGAGCTGCTTGGAAGCCTGATGGTGTGTGAAGTTAGTGAGCCAAATGGAGTTGTTCTCCCACAAAAACCACTCGGCTGATCCTGCTTCAATATGCCCTTCACCAACATGCAGTGTTTCCTTGATTGAATTAGCTCTCACACAAATATTTGCGTCTAGAGCCTTTGCATTGAGGGCTATCTGAAAATGGCTGTGGCGCTGAAGTTGCCTGTCAATGTGGAGTTGGTGGCATGTGAAACCCGCATGTGGAGCATTCGTTTGTGTGGGATGCTCTACCTGGTTCATTCCTAGATAATGCACGCAAAGGGCACTAAGCATAGAGTGTGAAAACTGAGTTTCCTTGAGAGCTGCTTGGAAGCCTGATGGTGTGTGAAGTTAGTGAGCCAAATGGAGTTGTTCTCCCACAAGAACCACTCGGCTGATCCTTCTTCAATATGCCCTTCACCAACATGCAGTGTTTCCTTGATTGAATTAGCTCTCACACCAATATTTGCGTCTAGAGCCTTTGCATTGAGGGCTATCTGAAAACAGCTGTGGCGCTGAAGTTGCCTGTGAATGTGGAGTTGGTGGCATGTGAAACCCGCATGTGGAGCATTCGTTTGTGTGGGATGTTCTACCAGGTTCATTCCTAGATAATGCACTCAAAGGGCACTAAGCATAGAGTGTGAAAACTGAGTTTCCTTGAGAGCTGCTTGGAAGCCTGATGGTGTGTGAAGTTAGTGAGCCAAATGGAGTTGTTCTCCCACAAGAACCACTCGTCTGATCCTTCTTCAATATGCCCTTCACCAACATGCAGTGTTTCCTTGATTGAATTAGCTCTCACACCAATATTTGCGTCTAGAGCCTTTGCATTGAGGGCTATCTGAAAACGGCTGTGGCGCTGAAGTTGCCTGTGAATGTGGAGTTGGTGGCATGTGAAAACCGCATGTGGAGCATTCGTTTGTGTGGGATGCTCTACCAGGTTCATTCCTAGATAATGCACTCAAAGGGCACTAAGCATAGAGTGTGAAAACTGAGTTTCCTTGAGAGCTGCTTGGAAGCCTGATGGTGTGTGAAGTTAGTGAGCCAAATGGAGTTGTTCTCCCACAAGAACCACTCGGCTGATCCTTCTTCAATATGCGCTTCACCAACATGCAGTGTTTCCTTGATTGAATTAGCTCTCATACCAGTATTTGCGTCTAGAGCCTTTGCATTGAGTGCTATCTGAAAATGGCTGTGGCGCTGAAGTTGCCTGTGAATGTGGAGTTGGTGGCATGTGAAACCCGCATGTGGAGCATTCGTTTGTGTGGGATGCTCACCAAGCTTCATTTCAGTCCTAGGAACTCAAAGGGCACTAAGCATAGAGTGTGAAAACTGAGTTTCCTTGAGAGCTGCTTGGATGCCTGATGGTGTGTGAAGTTAGTGAGCCAAATGGAGTTGTTCTCTCACAAGAACAACTCGGCTGATCCTTCTTCAATATGCCCTCCACCAACATGCAGTGTTTCCTTGATTAAATTAGCTCTCACACCAATATTTGCGTCTAGAGCCTTTGCATTGAGGGCTATCTGAAAACGGCTGTGGCGCTGAAGTTGCCTGTGAATGTGGAGTTGGTGGCATGTGAAACCCGCATGTGGAGCATTCGTTTGTGTGGGATGCTCTACCAGTTTCATTCCTAGATAATGCACTCAAAGGGCACTAAGCATAGAGTGTGAAAATTGAGTTTCTTTGAGAGCTGCTTGGAAGCCTGATGGTGTGTGAAGTTAGTGAGCCAAATGGAGTTGTTCTCCCACAAGAACCACTCGGCTGATCCTTCTTCAATATGCCCTTCACCAACATGCAGTGTTTCCTTGATTGAATTAGCTCTCACACCAATATTTGCGTCTAGAGCCTTTGCATTGAGGGCTATCTGAAAACGGTTGTGGCGCCAAAGTTGCCTGTGAATGTGGAGTTGGTGGCATGTGAAAACCCGCATGCGGAGCATTCTTTTGTGTGGGATGCTCCACATGCGGTTCATTCCTAGATAATGCACTCAAAGGGCACTAAGCATAGAGTGTGAAAACTGAGTTTCCTTGAGAGCTGCTTGGAAGCCTGATGGTGTGTGAAGTTAGTGAGCCAAATGGAGTTGTTCGCCCACAAGAACCACTCGGCTGATCCTTCTTCAATATGCCCTTCACCAACATGCAGTGTTTCCTTGATTGAAATAGCTCTCATGCAAATATTTGCGTCTAGAGCCTTTGCATTGAGGGCTATCTGAAAACGGCTGTGGCGCTGAAGTTGCCTGTGAATGTGGAGTTGGTGGCATGTGAAACCCTTATGTGGAGCATTCGTTTGTGTGGGATGCTCTACCAGGTTCATTCCTAGATAATGCACTCAAAGGGCACTAAGCATAGAGTGTGAAAACTGAGTTTCCTTGAGAGCTGCTTGGATGCCTGATGGTGTGTGAAGTTAGTGAGCCAAATGGAGTTGTTCTCTCACAAGAACAACTCGGCTGATCCTTCTTCAATATGCCCTCCACCAACATGCAGTGTTTCCTTGATTAAATTAGCTCTCACACCAATATTTGCGTCTAGAGCCTTTGCATTGAGGGCTATCTGAAAACGGCTGTGGCGCTGAAGTTGCCTGTGAATGTGGAGTTGGTGGCATGTGAAACCCGCATGTGGAGCATTCGTTTGTGTGGGATGCTCTACCAGTTTCATTCCTAGATAATGCACTCAAAGGGCACTAAGCATAGAGTGTGAAAATTGAGTTTCTTTGAGAGCTGCTTGGAAGCCTGATGGTGTGTGAAGTTAGTGAGCCAAATGGAGTTGTTCTCCCACAAGAACCACTCGGCTGATCCTTCTTCAATATGCCCTTCACCAACATGCAGTGTTTCCTTGATTGAATTAGCTCTCACACCAATATTTGCGTCTAGAGCCTTTGCATTGAGGGCTATCTGAAAACGGTTGTGGCGCCAAAGTTGCCTGTGAATGTGGAGTTGGTGGCATGTGAAAACCGCATGTGGAGCATTCTTTTGTGTGGGATGCTCCACATGCGGTTCATTCCTAGATAATGCACTCAAAGGGCACTAAGCATAGAGTGTGAAAACTGAGTTTTCTTGAGAGTTGCTTGGAAGCCTGATGGTGTGTGAAGTTAGTGAGCCAAATGGAGTTGTTCGCCCACAAGAACCACTCGGCTGATCCTTCTTCAATATGCCCTTCACCAACATGCAGTGTTTCCTTGATTGAAATAGCTCTCATGCAAATATTTGCGTCTAGAGCCTTTGCATTGAGGGCTATCTGAAAACGGCTGTGGCGCTGAAGTTGCCTGTGAATGTGGAGTTGGTGGCATGTGAAACCCTTATGTGGAGCATTCGTTTGTGTGGGATGCTCTACCAGGTTCATTCCTGGATAATGCACTCAAAGGTCACTAAGCATAGAGTGTGAAAATTGAGTTTCTTTGAGAGCTGCTTGGAAGCCTGATGGTGTGTGAAGTTAGTGAGCCAAATGGAGTTGTTCTCCCACAAGAACCACTCGGCTGATCCTTCTTCAATATGCGCTTCACCAACATGCAGTGTTTCCTTGATTGAATTAGCTCACATACCAGTATTTGCGTCTAGAGCGTTTGCATTGAGTGCTATCTGAAAACGGCTGTGGCGCTGAAGTTGCCTGTGAATGTGGAGTTGGTGGCATGTGAAACCCGCATGTGGAGCATTCGTTTGTGTGGGATGCTCACCAAGCTTCATTTCAGTCCTAGGCACTCAAAGGGCACTAAGCATAGAGTGTGAAAACTGAGTTTCCTTGAGAGCTGCTTGGAAGCCTGATGGAGTGTGAAGTTAGTGAGCCAAATGGAGTTGTTCTCCCACAAGAACCACTCGGCTGATCCTTCTTCAATATGCCCTTCACCAACATGCAGTGTTTCCTTGATTGAATTAGCTCTCATACCAGTATTTGCGTCTAGAGCCTTTGCATTGAGTGCTATCTGAAAACGGCTGTGGCGCTGAAGTTGCCTGTGAATGTGGAGTTGGTGGCATGTGAAACCCGCATGTGGAGCATTCGTTTGTGTGGGATGCTCACCAAGCTTCATTTCAGTCCTAGGCACTCAAAGGGCACTAAGCATAGAGTGTGAACCCTGAGTTTCCTTGAGAGCTGCTTGGAAGCCTGATGGTGTGTGAAGTTAGTGAGCCAAATGGAGTTGTTCTCCCACAAGAACCAATCAGGCTGATCCTTCTTCAATATGCCCTTCACCAACATGCAGTGTTTCCTTGATTGAATTAGCTCTCACACCAATATTTGCGTCTAGAGCCTTTGCATTGAGGGCTATCTGAAAACGGCTGTGGCGCTGAAGTTGCCTGTCAATGTGGAGTTGGTGGCATGTGAAACCCGCATGTGGAGCATTCGTTTGTGTGGGATGCTCTACCAGGTTCATTCCTGGATAATGCACTCAAAGGTCACTAAGCATAGAGTGTGAAAATTGAGTTTCTTTGAGAGCTGCTTGGAAGCCTGATGGTGTGTGAAGTTAGTGAGCCAAATGGAGTTGTTCTCCCACAAGAACCACTCGGCTGATCCTTCTTCAATATGCCCTTCACCAACATGCATTGTTTCCTTGATTGAATTAGCTCTCACACCAATATTTGCGTCTAGAGCCTTTGCATTGAGGGCTATCTGAAAACGGTTGTGGCGCTGAAGTTGCCTGTGAATGTGGAGTTGGTGGCATGTGAAAACCGCATGTGGAGCATTCGTTTGTGTGGGATGCTCTTCCAGATTCATTTCAGTCCTAGGCACTCAAAGGGCACTAAGCATAGAGTGTGAAAACTGAGTTTCCTTGAGAGCTGCTTGGAAGCCTGATGGTGTGTGAAGTTAGTGAGCCAAATGGAGTTGTTCTCCCACAAGAACCACTCGGCTGATCCTTCTTCAATATGCCCTTCACCAACATGCAGTGTTTCCTTGATTGAATTAGCTCTCACACCAATATTTGTGTCTAGAGCCTTTGCATTGAGGGCTATCTGAAAACGGCTGTGGCGCTGAAGTTGCCTGTGAATGTGGAGTTGGTGACATGTGAAACCCGCATGTGGAGCATTCGTTTGTGTGGGATGTTCTACCAGGTTCATTCCTAGATAATGCACTCAAAGGGCACTAAGCATAGAGTGTGAAAACTGAGTTTCCTTGAGAGCTGCTTGGAAGCCTGATGGTGTGTGAAGTTAGTGAGCCAAATGGAGTTGTTCTCCCACAAGAACCACTCGGCTGATCCTTCTTCAATATGCCCTTCACCAACATGCAGTGTTTCCTTGATTGAATTAGCTCTCACACCAATATTTGCGTCTAGAGCCTTTGCATTGAGGGCTATCTGAAAACGGCTGTGGTGCTGAAGTTGCCTGTGAATGTGGAGTTGGTGGCATGTGAAACCCGCATGTGGAGCATTCGTTTGTGTGGGATGTTCTACCAGGTTCATTCCTAGATAATGCACTCAAAGGGCACTAAGCATAGAGTGTGAAAACTGAGTTTCCTTGAGAGCTGCTTGGAAGCCTGATGGTGTGTGAAGTTAGTGAGCCAAATGGAGTTGTTCTCCCACAAGAACCACTTGGCTGATCCTTCTTCAATATGCCCTTCACCAACATGCAGTGTTTCCTTGATTGAATTAGCTCTGAAACCAATATTTGTGTCTAGAGCCTTTGCATTGAGGGCTATCTGAAAACGGCTGTGGCGCTGAAGTTGCCTGTGAATGTGGAGTTGGTGGCATATGAAACCCGCATGTGGAGCATTCGTTTGTGTGGGTTGCTCTACCAGGTTCATTTCAGTCCTAGGCACTCAAAGGGCACTAAGCATAGAGTGTGAAAACTGAGTTTCCTTGAGAGCTGCTTGGAAGCCTGATGGTGTGTGAAGTTAGTGAGCCAAATGGAGTTGTTCTCCCACAAGAACCACTCGGCTGATCCTTCTTCAATATGCCCTTCACCAACATGCAGTGTTTCCTTGATTGAATTAGCTCTCACACCAATATTTGCGTCTAGAGCCTTTGCATTGAGGGCTATCTGAAAACGGCTGTGGCGCTGAAGTTGCCTGTGAATGTGGAGTTGGTGGCATGTGAAACCCGCATGTGGAGCATTCGTTTGTGTGGGATGCTCTACCAGGTTCATTCCTAGATAATGCACTCAAAGGGCACTAAGCATAGAGTGTGAAAACTGAGTTTCCTTGAGAGCTGCTTGGAAGCCTGATGGTGTGTGAAGTTAGTGAGCCAAATGGAGTTGTTCTCCCACAAGAACCACTCGGCTGATCCTTCTTCAATATGCCCTTCACCAACATGCAGTGTTTCCTTGATTGAATTAGCTCTCATGCAAATATTTGCGTCTAGAGCCTTTGCATTGAGGGCTATCTGAAAACGGCTGTGGCGCTGAAGTTGCCTGTGAATGTGGAGTTGGTGGCATGTGAAACCCGCATGTGGAGCATTCGTTTGTGTGGATGTTCTACCAGGTTCATTTCAGTCCTAGGCACTCAAAGGGCACTAAGCATAGAGTGTGAAAACTGAGTTTCGTTGAGAGCTGCTTGGAAGCCTGATGGTGTGTGAAGTTAGTGAGCCAAATGGAGTTGTTCTCCCACAAGAACCACTCGGCTGATCCTTCTTCAATATGCCCTTCACCAACATGCAGTGTTTCCTTGATTGAATTAGCTCTCACACCAATATTTGCGTCTAGAGCCTTTGCATTGAGGGCTATCTGAAAACGGCTGTGGCGCTGAAGTTGCCTGTGAATGTGGAGTTGGTGACATGTGAAACCCGCATGTGGAGCATTCGTTTGTGTGGGATGTTCTGCCAGGTTCATTCCTAGATAATGCACTCAAAGGGCACTAAGCATAGAGTGTGAAAACTGAGTTTCCTTGAGAGCTGCTTGGAAGCCTGATGGTGTGTGAAGTTAGTGAGCCAAATGGAGTTGTTCTCCCACAAAATACCACTCGGCTGATTCTTCTTCAATATGCCCTTCACCAACATGCAGTGTTTCCTTGATTGAATTAGCTCTCACACCAATATTTGCGTCTAGAGCCTTTGAATTGAGGGCTATCTGAAAATGGCTGTGGCGCTGAAGTTGCCTGTGAATGTGGAGTTGGTGACATGTGAAACCCGCATGTGGAGCATTCGTTTGTATGGGATGCTCACCAAGCTTCATTTCAGTCCTAGGCACTCAAAGGGCACTAAGCATAGAGTGTGAAAACTGAGTATCCTTGAGAGCTGCTTGGAAGCCTGATGGTGTGTGAAGTTAGTGAGCCAAATGGAGTTGTTCTCCCAAAAGAACCACTCGGCTGATCCTTCTTCAATATGCCCTTCACCAACATGCAGTGTTTCCTTGATTGAATTAGCTCTCACACCAATATTTGCGTCTAGAGCCTTTGCATTGAGGGCTATCTGAAAACGGCTGTGGCGCTGAAGTTGCCTGTGAATGTGGAGTTGGTGGCATGTGAAAACCGCATGTGGAGCATTCGTTTGTGTGGGATGCTCTACCAGGTTCCTTCCTAGATAATGCACTCAAAGGACACTAAGCATAGAGTGTGAAAACTGAGTTTCCTTGAGAGCTGCTTGGAAGCCTGATGGTGTGTGAAGTTAGTGAGCCAAATGGAGTTGTTCTCCCACAAGAACCACTCGGCTGATCCTTCTTCAATATGCGCTTCACCAACATGCAGTGTTTCCTTGATTGAATTAGCTCTCCTACCAGTATTTGCGTCTAGAGCCTTTGCATTGAGTGCTATCTGAAAATGGCTGTGGCGCAAAAGTTGCCTGTGAATGTGGAGTTGGTGGCATGTGAAACCCGCATGTGGAGCATTCGTTTGTGTGGGATGCTCACCAAGCTTCATTTCAGTCCTAGGCACTCAAAGGGCACTAAGCATAGAGTGTGAAAACTGAGTTTCCTTGAGAGCTGCTTGGAAGCCTGATGGTGTGTGAAGTTAGTGAGCCAAATGGAGTTGTTCTCCCACAAGAACCACTCGGCTGATCCTTCTTCAATATGCCCTTCACCAACATGCAGTGTTTCCTTGATTGAATTAGCTCTCACACCAATATTTGCGTCTAGAGCCTTTGCATTGAGGGCTATCTGAAAACAGCTGTGGCGCTGAAGTTGCCTGTCAATGTGGAGTTGGTGGCATGTGAAACCCGCATGTGGAGCATTCGTTTGTGTGGGATGTTCTACCAGGTTCATTCCTAGATAATGCACTCAAAGGGCACTAAGCATAGAGTGTGAAAACTGAGTTTCCTTGAGAGCTGCTTGGAAGCCTGATGGTGTGTGAAGTTAGTGAGCCAAATGGAGTTGTTCTCCCACAAGAACCACTCGGCTGATCCTTCTTCAATATGCCCTTCACCAACATGCAGTGTTTCCTTGATTGAATTAGCTCTCACACAAATATTTGTGTCTAGAGCCTTTGCATTTAGGGATATCTGAAAACGGCTGTGGCGCTGAAGTTGCCTGTGAATGTGGAGTTGGTGGCATGTGAAACCCGCATGTGGAGCATTCGTTTGTGTGGGATGCTCTACCAGGTTCATTCCTAGATAATGCACTCAAAGGGCACTAAGCATAGAGTGTGAAAACTGAGTTTCCTTGAGAGCTGCTTGGAAGCCTGATGGTGTGTGAAGTTAGTGAGCCAAATGGAGTTGTTCTCCCAAAAGAACCACTCGGCTGATCATTCTTCAATATGCCCTTCACCAACATGCAGTGTTTCCTTGATTGAATTAGCTCTCACACCAATATTTGCGTCTAGAGCCTTTGCATTGAGGGCTATCTGAAAACGGCTGTGGCGCTGAAGTTGCCTGTGAATGTGGAGTTGGTGGCATGTGAAAACCGCATGTGGAGCATTCGTTTGTGTGGGATGCTCTACCAGGTTCATTCCTAGATAATGCACTCAAAGGACACTAAGCATAGAGTGTGAAAACTGAGTTTCCTTGAGAGCTGCTTGGAAGCCTGATGGTGTGTGAAGTTAGTGAGCCAAATGGAGTTGTTCTCCCACAAGAACCACTCGGCTGATCCTTCTTCAATATGCCCTTCACCAACATGTAGTGTTTCCTTGATTGAATTAGCTCTCATACCAGTATTTGCGTCTAGAGCCTTTGCATTGAGTGCTATCTGAAAATGGCTGTGGCGCTGAAGTTGCCTGTGAATGTGGAGTTGGTGGCATGTGAAACCCGCATGTGGAGCATTCGTTTGTGTGGGATGCTCGCCAAGCTTCATTTCAGTCCTAGGCACTCAAAGGGCACTAAGCATAGAGTGTGAAAACTGAGTTTCCTTGAGAGCTGCTTGGAAGCCTGATGGTGTGTGAAGTTAGTGAGCCAAATGGAGTTGTTCTCCCACAAGAACCACTCGGCTGATCCTTCTTCAATATGCCCTTCACCAACACGCAGTGTTTCCTTGATTGAATTAGCTCTCACACAAATATTTGCGTCTAGAGCCTTTGCATTGAGGGCTATCTGAAAACAGCTGTGGCGCTGAAGTTGCCTGTCAATGTGGAGTTGGTGGCATGTGAAACCGCATGTGGAGCATTCGTTTGTGTGGGATGTTCTACCAGGTTCATTCCTAGATAATGCACTCAAAGGGCACTAAGCATAGAGTGTGAAAACTGAGTTTCCTTGAGAGCTGCTTGGAAGCCTGATGGTGTGTGAAGTTAGTGAGCCAAATGGAGTTGTTCTCCCACAAGAACCACTCGGCTGATCCTTCTTCAATATGCCCTTCACCAACATGCAGTGTTTCCTTGATTGAATTAGCTCTCACACCAATATTTGTGTCTAGAGCCTTTGCATTGAGGGCTATCTGAAAACGGCTGTGGCGCTGAAGTTGCCTGTCAATGTGGAGTTGGTGGCATGTGAAACCCGCATGTGGAGCATTCGTTTGTGTGGGATGCTCTACCAGGTTCATTCCTAGATAATGCACTCAAAGGGCACTAAGCATAGATTGTGAAAACTGAGTTTCCTTGAGAGCTGCTTGGAAGCCTGATGGTGTGTGAAGTTAGTGAGCCAAATGGAGTTGTTCTCCCACCAAAAACCTCTCGGCTGATCCTTCTTCAATATGCCCTTCACCAACATGCAGTGTTTCCTTGATTGAATTAGCTCTCACACCAATATTTGCGTCTAGAGTCTTTGAATTGAGGGCTATCTGAAAATGGCTGTGGCGCAAAAGTTGCCTGTGAATGTGGAGTTGGTGGAATGTGAAACCCGCATGTGGAGCATTCGTTTGTGTGGGATGCTCTACCAGGTTCATTTCAGTCCTAGGCACTCAAAGGGCACTAAGCATAGAGTGTGAAAACTGAGTATCCTTGAGAGCTGCTTGGAAGCCTGATGGTGTGTGAAGTTAGTGAGCCAAATGGAGTTGTTCTCCCACAAGAACCACTCGGCTGATCCTTCTTCAATATGCCCTTCACCAACATGCAGTGTTTCCTTGATTGAATTAGCTCTCACACCAGTATTTGCGTCTAGAGCCTTTGCATTGAGGGCTATCTGAAAACGGCTGTGGCGCTGAAGTTGCCTGTGAATGTGGAGTTGGTGGCATGTGAAACCCGCATGTGGAGCATTCGTTTGTGTGGGATGCTCACCAAGCTTCATTTCAGTCCTAGGTACTCAAAGGGCACTAAGCATAGAGTGTGAAAACTGAGTTTCCTTGAGAGCTGCTTGGATGCCTGATGGTGTGTGAAGTTAGTGAGCCAAATGGAGTTGTTCTCCCACAAGAACCACTCGGCTGATCCTTCTTCAATATGCGCTTCACCAACATGCAGTGTTTCCTTGATTGAATTAGCTCTCATACCAATATTTGCGTCTGGAGCCTTTGCATTGAGTGCTATCTGAAAATGGCTGTGGCGCAAAAGTTGCCTGTGAATGTGGAGTTGGTGGCATGTGAAACCCGCATGTGGAGCATTCGTTTGTGTGGGATGCTCGCCAAGCTTCATTTCAGTCCTAGGCACTCAAAGGGCACTAAGCATAGAGTGTGAAAACTGAGTTTCCTTGAGAGCTGCTTGGAAGCCTGATGGTGTGTGAAGTTAGTGAGCCAAATGGGGTTGTTCTCCCACAAGAACCACTCGGCTGATCCTTCTTCAATATGCCCTTCACCAACATGCAGTGTTTCCTTGATTGAATTAGCTCTCACACAAATATTTGCGTCTAGAGCCTTTGCATTGAGGGCTATCTGAAAACAGCTGTGGCGCTGAACTTGCCTGTCAATGTGGAGTTGGTGGCATGTGAAACCCGCATGTGGAGCATTCGTTTGTGTGGGATGTTCTACCAGGTTCATTCCTAGATAATGCACTCAAAGGGCACTAAGCATAGAGTGTGAAAACTGAGTTTCCTTGAGAGCTGCTTGGAAGCCTGATGGTGTGTGAAGTTAGTGAGCCAAATGGAGTTGTTCTCCCACAAGAACCACTCGGCTGATCCTTCTTCAATATGCCCTTCACCAACATGCAGTGTTTCCTTGATTGAATTAGCTCTCACACCAATATTTGCGTCTAGAGCCTTTGCATTGAGGGCTATCTGAAAACGGCTGTGGCGCCAAAGTTGCCTGTGAATGTGGAGTTGGTGGCATGTGAAACCCGCATGTGGAGCATTCGTTTGTGTGGGATGCTCTACCAGGTTCATTCCTAGATAATGCACTCAAAGGGCACTAAGCATAGAGTGTGAAAACTGAGTTTCCTTGAGAGCTGCTTGGAAGCCTGATCGTGTGTGAAGTTAGTGAGCCAAATGGAGTTGTTCTCCCACAAGAACCACTCGGCTGATCCTTCTTCAATATGCCCTTCACCAACATGCAGTGTTTCCTTGATTGAATTAGCTCTCATGCAAATATTTGCGTCTAGAGAATTTGCATTGAGGGCTATCTGAAAACGGCTGTGGCGCTGAAGTTGCCTGTGAATGTGGAGTTGGTGGCATGTGAAACCCGCATGTGGAGCATTCGTTTGTGTGGGATGCTCTACCAGGTTCATTTCAGTCCTAGGCACTCAAAGGGCACTAAGCATAGAGTGTGAAAACTGAGTTTCCTTGAGAGCTGCTTGGAAGCCTGATGGTGTGTGAAGTTAGTGAGCCAAATGGAGTTGTTCTCCCACAAGAACCACTCGGCTGATCCTTCTTCAATATGCCCTTCACCAACATGCAGTGTTTCCTTGATTGAAATAGCTCTCATGCAAATATTTGCGTCTAGAGCCTTTGCATTGAGGGCTATCTGAAAACGGCTGTGGCGCTGAAGTTGCCTGTCAATGTGGAGTTGGTGGCATGTGAAACCCGCATGTGGAGCATTCGTTTGTGTGGGATGCTCTTCCAGATTCATTTCAGTCCTAGGCACTCAAAGGGCACTTAGCATAGAGTGTGAAAACTGAGTTTCCTTGAGAGCTGCTTGGAAGCCTGATGGTGTGTCAAGTTAGTGAGCCAAATGGAGTTGTTCTCCCACAAGAACCACTTGGCTGATCCTTCTTCAATATGCCCTTCACCAACATGCAGTGTTTCCTTGATTGAATTAGCTCTCACACCAATATTTCTGTCTAGAGAATTTGCATTGAGGGCTATCTGAAAACGGCTGTGGCGCTGAAGTTGCCTGTGAATGTGGAGTTGGTGACATGTGAAACCCGCATGTGGAGCATTCGTTTGTGTGGGATGTTCTACCAGGTTCATTCCTAGATAATGCACTCAAAGGGCACTAAGCATAGAGTGTGAAAACTGAGTTTCCTTGAGAGCTGCTTGGAAGCCTGATGGTGTGTGAAGTTAGCGAGCCAAATGGAGTTGTTCTCCCACAAGAACCACTCGGCTGATCCTTCTTCAATATGCCCTTCACCAACATGCAGTGTTTCCTTGATTGAATTAGCTCTCACACCAATATTTGCGTCTAGAGCCTTTGCATTGAGGGCTATCTGAAAACGGCTGTGGTGCTGAAGTTGCCTGTGAATGTGGAGTTGGTGGCATGTGAAACCCGCATGTGGAGCATTCGTTTGTGTGGGATGCTCTACCAGGTTCATTCCTAGATAATGCACTCAAAGGGCACTAAGCATAGAGTGTGAAAACTGAGTTTCCTTGAGAGCTGCTTGGAAGCCTGATGGTGTGTGAAGTTAGTGAGCCAAATGGAGTTGTTCTCCCACAAGAACCACTCGGCTGATCCTTCTTCAATATGCCCTTCACCAACATGCAGTGTTTCCTTGATTGAATTAGCTCTCACACCAATATTTGCGTCTAGAGCCTTTGCATTGAGGGCTATCTGAAAACGGCTGTGGCGCTGAAGTTGCCTGTGAATGTGGAGTTGGTGGCATGTGAAAACCGCATGTGGAGCATTCGTTTGTGTGGCATGCTCCACATGCGGTTCATTCCTAGATAATGCACTAAAAGGGCACTAAGCATAGAGTGTGAAAACTGAGTTTCGTTGAGAGCTGCTTATAAGCCTGATGGTTTGTGAAGTTAGTGAGCCAAATGGAGTTGTTCTCCCACAAGAACCACTTGGCTGATCCTTCTTCAATATGCCCTTCACCAACATGCAGTGTTTCCTTGATTGAATTAGCTCTCACACCAATATTTGCGTCTAGATCCTTTGCATTGAGGGCTATCTGAAAACGGCTGTGGCGCTGAAGTTGCCTGTGAATGTGGAGTTGGTGGCATGTGAAACCCGCATGTGGAGCATTCGTTTGTGTGGGATGCTCTACAGGGTTCATTTCAGTCCTAGACACTCAAAGGGCACTAAGCATAGAGTGTGAAAACTGAGTTTCCTTGAGAGCTGCTTGGAAGCCTGATGGTGTGTGAAGTTAGTGAGCCAAATGGAGTTGTTCTCCCACAAGAACCACTTGGCTGATCCTTCTTCAATATGCCCTTCACCAACATGCAGTGTTTCCTTGATTGAATTAGCTCTCACACCAATATTTGTGTCTAGAGCCTTTGCATTGAGGGCTATCTGAAAACGGCTGTGGCGCTGAAGTTGCCTGTGAATGTGGAGTTGGTGACATGTGAAACCCGCATGTGGAGCATTCGTTTGTGTGGGATGTTCTACCAGGTTCATTCCTAGATAATGCACTCAAAGGGCACTAAGCATAGAGTGTGAAAACTGATTTCCTTGAGAGCTGCTTGGAAGCCTGATGGTGTGTGAAGTTAGTGAGCCAAATGGAGTTGTTCTCCCACAAGAACCACTCGGCTGATCCTTCTTCAATATGCCCTTCACCAACATGCAGTGTTTCCTTGATTGAATTAGCTCTCACACCAATATTTGCGTCTAGAGCCTTTGCATTGAGGGCTATCTGAAAACGGCTGTGGCGCTGAAGTTGCCTGTGAATGTGGAGTTGGTGACATGTGAAACGCGCATGTGGAGCATTCGTTTGTGTGGGATGCTCACCAAGCTTCATTTCAGTCCTAGACACTCAAAGGGCACTAAGCATAGAGTGTGAAAACTGAGTATCCTTGAGAGCTGCTTGGAAGCCTGATGGTGTGTGAAGTTAGTGAGCCAAATGGAGTTGTTCTCCCACAAGAACCACTCGGCTGATCCTTCTTCAATATGCCCTTCACCAACATGCAGTGTTTCCTTGATTGAATTAGCTCTTACACCAATATTTGCGTCTAGAGCCTTTGCATTGAGGGCTATCTGAAAACGGCTGTGGCGCTGAAGTTGCCTGTGAATGTGGAGTTGGTGGCATGTGAAACCCGCATGTGGAGCATTCGTTTGTGTGGGATGCTCTACCATGTTCATTCCTAGATAATGCACTCAAAGGGCACTAAGCATAGAGTGTGAAAACTGAGTTTCCTTGAGAGCTGCTTGGAAGCCTGATGGTGTGTGAAGTTAGTGAGCCAAATGGAGTTGTTCTCCCACAAGAACCACTCGGCTGATCCTTCTTCAATATGCCCTTCACCAACATGCAGTGTTTCCTTGATTGAATTAGCTCTCACACCAATATTTGCGTCTAGAGCCTTTGCATTGAGGGCTATCTGAAAACGTCTGTGGCGCCGAAGTTGCCTGTGAATGTGGAGTTGGTGGCATGTGAAAACCGCATGTGGAGCATTCGTTTGTGTGGGATGCTCTACCAGGTTCATTCCTGGATAATGCACTCAAAGGGCACTAAGCATAGAGTGTGAAAACTGAGTTTCCTTGAGAGCTGCTTGGAAGCCTGATGGTGTGTGAAGTTAGTGAGCCAAATGGAGTTGTTCTCCCACAAGAACCACTTGGCTGATCCTTCTTCAATATGCCCTTCACCAACATGCAGTGTTTCCTTGATTGAATTAGCTCTCACACCAATATTTGTGTCTAGAGCCTTTGCATTGAGGGCTATCTGAAAACGGCTGTGGCGCTGAAGTTGCCTGTGAATGTGGAGTTGGTGACATGTGAAACCCGCATGTGGAGCATTCGTTTGTGTGGGATGTTCTACCAGGTTCATTCCTAGATAATGCACTCAAAGGGCACTAAGCATAGAGTGTGAAAACTGAGTTTCCTTGAGAGCTGCTTGGAATCCTGATGGTGTGTGAAGTTAGTGAGCCAAATGGAGTTGTTCTCCCACAAGAACCACTCGGCTGATCCTTCTTCAATATGCCCTTCACCAACATGCAGTGTTTCCTTGATTGAATTAGCTCTCACACCAATATTTGCGTCTAGAGCCTTTGCATTGAGGGCTATCTGAAAACGGCTGTGGCGCTGAAGTTGCCTGTGAATGTGGAGTTGGTGACATGTGAAACGCGCATGTGGAGCATTCGTTTGTGTGGGATGCTCACCAAGCTTCATTTCAGTCCTAGGCACTCAAAGGGCACTAAGCATAGAGTGTGAAAACTGAGTTTCCTTGAGAGCTGCTTGGAAGCCTGATGGTGTGTGAAGTTAGTGAGCCAAATGGAGTTGTTCTCCCACAAGAACCACTTGGCTGATCCTTCTTCAATATGCCCTTCACCAACATGCAGTGTTTCCTTGATTGAATTAGCTCTCACACCAATATTTGCGTCTAGATCCTTTGCATTGAGGGCTATCTGAAAACGGCTGTGGTGCTGAAGTTGCCTGTGAATGTGGAGTTGGTGGCATGTGAAACCCGCATGTGGAGCATTCGTTTGTGTGGGATGTTCTACCAGGTTCATTCCTAGATAATGCACTCAAAGGGCACTAAGCATAGAGTGTGAAAACTGAGTTTCCTTGAGAGCTGCTTGGAAGCCTGATGGTGTGTGAAGTTAGTGAGCCAAATGGAGTTGTTCTCCCACAAGAACCACTCGGCTGATCCTTCTTCAATATGCCCTTCACCAACATGCAGTGTTTCCTTGATTGAATTAGCTCTCACACCAATATTTGCGTCTAGAGCCTTTGCATTGAGGGCTATCTGAAAACGGCTGTGGCGCTGAAGTTGCCTGTGAATGTGGAGTTGGTGGCATGTGAAACCCGCATGTGGAGCATTCGTTTGTGTGGGATGCTCTACCAGGTTCATTCCTAGATAATGCACTCAAAGGGCACTAAGCATAGAGTGTGAAAACTGAGTTTCCTTGAGAGCTGCTTGGAAGCCTGATGGTGTGTGAAGTTAGTGAGCCAAATGGAGTTGTTCTCCCACAAGAACCACTCGGCTGATCCTTCTTCAATATGCCCTTCACCAACATGCAGTGTTTCCTTGATTGAATTAGCTCTCACACCAATATTTGCGTCTAGAGCCTTTGCATTGAGGGCTATCTGAAAACGGCTGTGGCGCTGAAGTTGCCTGTCAATGTGGAGTTGGTGGCATGTGAAACCCGCATGTGGAGCATTCGTTTGTGTGGGATGCTCTACCAGTTTCATTCCTAGATAATGCACTCAAAGGGCACTAAGCATAGAGTGTGAAAACTGAGTTTCTTTGAGAGCTGCTTGGAAGCCTGATGGTGTGTGAAGTTAGTGAGCCAAATGGAGTTGTTCTCCCACAAGAACCACTCGGCTGATCCTTCTTCAATATGCCCTTCACCAACATGCAGTGTTTCCTTGATTGAATTAGCTCTCACACCAATATTTGCGTCTAGAGCCTTTGCATTGAGGGCTATCTGAAAACGGTTGTGGCGCCAAAGTTGCCTGTGAATGTGGAGTTGGTGGCATGTGAAAACCGCATGTGGAGCATTCTTTTGTGTGGGATGCTCCACATGCGGTTCATTCCTAGATAATGCACTCAAAGGGCACTAAGCATAGAGTGTGAAAACTGAGTTTCCTTGAGAGCTGCTTGGATGCCTGATGGTGTGTGAAGTTAGTGAGCCAAATGGAGTTGTTCTCCCACAAGAACCACTCGGCTGATCCTTCTTCAATATGCCCTTCACCAACATGCAGTGTTTCCTTGATTGAAATAGCTCTCATGCAAATATTTGCGTCTAGAGCCTTTGCATTGAGGGCTATCTGAAAACGGCTGTGGTGCTGAAGTTGCCTGTGAATGTGGAGTTGGTGGCATGTGAAACCCGCATGTGGAGCATTCGTTTGTGTGGGATGCTCTACCAGGTTCATTCCTGGATAATGCACTCAAAGGGCACTAAGCATAGAGTGTGAAAACTGAGTTTCCTTGAGAGCTGCTTGGAAGCCTGATGGTGTGTGAAGTTAGTGAGCCAAATGGAGTTGTTCTCCCACAAGAACCACTTGGCTGATCCTTCTTCAATATGCCCTTCACCAACATGCAGTGTTTCCTTGATTGAATTATCCGCCACACCAATATTTGCGTCTAGAGCCTTTGCATTGAGGGCTATCTGAAAACGGCTGTGGCGCTGAAGTTGCCTGTCAATGTGGAGTTGGTGGCATGTGAAAACCGCATGTGGAGCATTCGTTTGTGTGGGATGCTCTTCCAGATTCATTTCAGTCCTAGGCACTCAAAGGGCACTAAGCATAGAGTGTGAAAACTGAGTTTCCTTGAGAGCTGCTTGGAAGCCTGATGGTGTGTGAAGTTAGTGAGCCAAATGGAGTTGTTCTCCCACAAGAACCACTCGGCTGATCCTTCTTCAATATGCCCTTCACCAACATGCAGTGTTTCCTTGATTGAATTAGCTCTCACACCAATCTTTGCGTCTAGAGCCTTTGCATTGAGGGCTATCTGAAAACGGCTGTGGCGCTGAAGTTGCCTGTGAATGTGGAGTTGGTGGCATGTGAAACCCGCATGTGGAGCATTCGTTTGTGTGGGATGCTCTACCAGGTTCATTCCTAGATAATGCACTCAAAGGGCACTAAGCATAGAGTGTGAAAACTGAGTTTCCTTGAGAGCTGCTTGGAAGCCTGATGGTGTGTGAAGTTAGTGAGCCAAATGGAGTTGTTCTCCCACAAGAACCACTCGGCTGATCCTTCTTCAATATGCCCTTCACCAACATGCAGTGTTTCCTTGATTGAATTAGCTCTCACACCAATATTTGCGTCTAGAGCCTTTGCATTGAGGGCTATCTGAAAACGGCTGTGGCGCTGAAGTTGCCTGTGAATGTGGAGTTGGTGGCATGTGAAACCCGCATGTGGAGCATTCGTTTGTGTGGGATGCTCTACCAGGTTCATTCCTAGATAATGCACTCAAAGGGCACTAAGCATAGAGTGTGAAAACTGAGTTTCCTTGAGAGCTGCTTGGAAGCCTGATGGTGTGTGAAGTTAGTGAGCCAAATGGAGTTGTTCTCCCACAAGAACCACTTGGCTGATCCTTCTTCAATATGCCCTTCACCAACATGTAGTGTTTCCTTGATTGAATTAGCTCTCACACCAATATTTGTGTCTAGAGCCTTTGCATTGAGGGCTATCTGAAAACGGCTGTGGCGCTGAAGTTGCCTGTGAATGTGGAGTTGGTGACATGTGAAACCCGCATGTGGAGCATTCGTTTGTGTGGGATGTTCTACCAGGTTCATTCCTAGATAATGCACTCAAAGGGCACTAAGCATAGAGTGTGAAAACTGAGTTTCCTTGAGAGCTGCTTGGAAGCCTGATGGTGTGTGAAGTTAGTGAGCCAAATGGAGTTGTTCTCCCACAAGAACCACTCGGCTGATCCTTCTTCAATATGCCCTTCACCAACATGCAGTGTTTCCTTGATTGAATTAGCTCTCACACCAATATTTGCGTCTAGAGCCTTTGCATTGAGGGCTATCTGAAAACGGCTGTGGTGCTGAAGTTGCCTGTGAATGTGGAGTTGGTGGCATGTGAAACCCGCATGTGGAGCATTCGTTTGTGTGGGATGTTCTACCAGGTTCATTCCTAGATAATGCACTCAAAGGGCACTAAGCATAGAGTGTGAAAACTGAGTTTCCTTGAGAGCTGCTTGGAAGCCTGATGGTGTGTGAAGTTAGTGAGCCAAATGGAGTTGTTCTCCCACAAGAAGCACTCGGCTGATCCTTCTTCAATATGCCCTTCACCAACATGCAGTGTTTCCTTGATTGAATTAGCTCTCACACCAATATTTGCGTCTAGATCCTTTGCATTGAGGGCTATCTGAAAACGGCTGTGGTGCTGAAGTTGCCTGTGAATGTGGAGTTGGTGGCATGTGAAACCCGCATGTGGAGCATTCTTTTGTGTGGGATGCTCCACATGCGGTTCATTCCTAGATAATGCAGTCAAAGGGCACTAAGCATAGAGTGTGAAAACTGAGTTTCCTTGAGAGCTGCTTGGAAGCCTGATGGTGTGTGAAGTTAGTGAGCCAAATGGAGTTGTACTCCCACAAGAACCACTCGGCTGATCCTTCTTCAATATGCCCTTCACCAACATGCAGTGTTTCCTTGATTGAATTAGCTCTCACACCAATCTTTGCGTCTAGAGCCTTTGCATTGAGGGCTATCTGAAAACGGCTGTGGCGCTGAAGTTGCCTGTCAATGTGGAGTTGGTGGCATGTGAAACCCGCATGTGGATCATTCGTTTGTGTGGGATGCTCTACCAGGTTCATTCCTAGATAATGCACTCAAAGGGCACTAAGCATAGAGTGTGAAAACTGAGTTTCCTTGAGAGCTGCTTGGAAGCCTGATGGTGTGTGAAGTTAGTGAGCCAAATGGAGTTGTTCTCCCACAAGAACCACTCGGCTGATCCTTCTTCAATATGCCCTTCACCAACATGCAGTGTTTCCTTGATTGAATTAGCTCTCACACCAATATTTGCGTCTAGAGCCTTTGCATTGAGGGCTATCTGAAAACGGCTGTGGCGCTGAAGTTGCCTGTCAATGTGGAGTTGGTGGCATGTGAAACCCGCATGTGGAGCATTCGTTTGTGTGGGATGCTCTACCAGTTTCATTCCTAGATAATGCACTCAAAGGGCACTAAGCATAGAGTGTGAAAACTGAGTTTCTTTGAGAGCTGCTTGGAAGCCTGATGGTGTGTGAAGTTAGTGAGCCAAATGGAGTTGTTCTCCCACAAGAACCACTCGGCTGATCCTTCTTCAATATGCCCTTCACCAACATGCAGTGTTTCCTTGATTGAATTAGCTCTCACACCAATATTTGCGTCTAGAGCCTTTGCATTGAGGGCTATCTGAAAACGGTTGTGGCGCCAAAGTTGCCTGTGAATGTGGAGTTGGTGGCATGTGAAAACCGCATGTGGAGCATTCTTTTGTGTGGGATGCTCCACATGCGGTTCATTCCTAGATAATGCACTCAAAGGGCACTAAGCATAGAGTGTGAAAACTGAGTTTCCTTGAGAGCTGCTTGGATGCCTGATGGTGTGTGAAGTTAGTGAGCCAAATGGAGTTGTTCTCCCACAAGAACCACTCGGCTGATCCTTCTTCAATATGCCCTTCACCAACATGCAGTGTTTCCTTGATTGAAATAGCTCTCATGCAAATATTTGCGTCTAGAGCCTTTGCATTGAGGGCTATCTGAAAACGGCTGTGGTGCTGAAGTTGCCTGTGAATGTGGAGTTGGTGGCATGTGAAACCCGCAGGTGGAGCATTCGTTTGTGTGGGATGCTCTACCATGTTCATTCCTGGATAATGCACTCAAAGGGCACTAAGCATAGAGTGTGAAAACTGAGTTTCCTTGAGAGCTGCTTGGAAGCCTGATGGTGTGTGAAGTTAGTGAGCCAAATGGAGTTGTTCTCCCACAAGAACCACTCGGCTGATCCTTCTTCAATATGCCCTTCACCAACATGCAGTGTTTCCTTGATTGAATTATCCGCCACACCAATATTTGCGTCTAGAGCCTTTGCATTGAGGGCTATCTGAAAACGGCTGTGGCGCTGAAGTTGCCTGTCAATGTGGAGTTGGTGGCATGTGAAAACCGCATGTGGAGCATTCGTTTGTGTGGGATGCTCTTCCAGATTCATTTCAGTCCTAGGCACTCAAAGGGCACTAAGCATAGAGTGTGAAAACTGAGTTTCCTTGAGAGCTGCTTGGAAGCCTGATGGTGTGTGAAGTTAGTGAGCCAAATGGAGTTGTTCTCCCACAAGAACCACTCGGCTGATCCTTCTTCAATATGCCCTTCACCAACATGCAGTGTTTCCTTGATTGAATTAGCTCTCACACCAATATTTGCGTCTAGAGCCTTTGCATTGAGGGCTATCTGAAAACGGCTGTGGCGCTGAAGTTGCCTGTGAATGTGGAGTTGGTGGCATGTGAAACCCGCATGTGGAGCATTCGTTTGTGTGGGATGCTCTATCAGGTTCATTCCTAGATAATGCACTCAAAGGGCACTAAGCATAGAGTGTGAAAACTGAGTTTCCTTGAGAGCTGCTTGGAAGCCTGATGGTGTGTGAAGTTAGTGAGCCAAATGGAGTTGTTCTCCCACAAGAACCACTCGGCTGATCCTTCTTCAATATGCCCTTCACCAACATGCAGTGTTTCCTTGATTGAATTAGCTCTCACACCAATATTTGCGTCTAGAGCCTTTGCATTGAGGGCTATCTGAAAACGGCTGTGGCGCTGAAGTTGCCTGTGAATGTGGAGTTGGTGGCATGTGAAACCCGCATGTGGAGCACTCGTTTGTGTGGGATGCTCTACCAGGTTCATTCCTAGATAATGCACTCAAAGGGCACTAAGCATAGAGTGTGAAAACTGAGTTTCCTTGAGAGCTGCTTGGAAGCCTGATGGTGTGTGAAGTTAGTGAGCCAAATGGAGTTGTTCTCCCACAAGAACCACTTGGCTGATCCTTCTTCAATATGCCCTTCACCAACATGTAGTGTTTCCTTGATTGAATTAGCTCTCACACCAATATTTGTGTCTAGAGCCTTTGCATTGAGGGCTATCTGAAAACGGCTGTGGCGCTGAAGTTGCCTGTGAATGTGGAGTTGGTGACATGTGAAACCCGCATGTGGAGCATTCGTTTGTGTGGGATGTTCTACAAGGTTCATTCCCAGATAATGCACTCAAAGGGCACTAAGCATAGAGCGTGAAAACTGAGTTTCCTTGAGAGCTGCTTGGAAGCCTGATGGTGTGTGAAGTTAGTGAGCCAAATGGAGTTGTTCTCCCACAAGAACCACTCGGCTGATCCTTCTTCAATATGCCCTTCACCAACATGCAGTGTTTCCTTGATTGAATTAGCTCTCACACAAATATTTGCGTCTAGAGCCTTTGCATTGAGGGCTATCTGAAAATGGCTGTGGCGCTGAAGTTGCCTGAGAATGTGGAGTTGGTGGCATGTGAAACCCGCATGTGGAGCATTCGTTTGTGTGGGATGCTCTACCATGTTCATTCCTAGATAATGCACTCAAAGGGCACTAAGCATAGCGTGTGAAAACTGAGTTTCCTTGAGAGCTGCTTGGAAGCCTGATGGTGTGTGAAGTTAGTGAGCCAAATGGAGTTGTTCTCCCACAAGAACCACTCGGCTGATCCTTCTTCAATATGCCCTTCACCAACATGCAGTGTTTCCTTGATTGAATTAGCTCTCACACCAATATTTGCGTCTAGAGCCTTTGCATTGAGGGCTATCTGAAAACAGCTGTGGCGCTGAAGTTGCCTGTGAATATGGAGTTGGTGGCATGTGAAACCCGCATGTGGAGCATTCGTTTGTGTGGGATGTTCTACCAGGTTCATTCCTAGATAATGCACTCAAAGGGCACTAAGCATAGAGTGTGAAAACTGAGTTTCCTTGAGAGCTGCTTGGAAGCCTGATGGTGTGTGAAGTTAGTGAGCCAAATGGAGTTGTTCTCCCACAAGAACCACTCGGCTGATCCTTCTTCAATATGCCCTTCACCAACATGCAGTGTTTCCTTGATTGAATTAGCTCTCACACCAATATTTGCGTCTAGAGCCTTTGCATTGAGGGCTATCTGAAAACAGCTGTGGTGCTGAAGTTGCCTGTGAATATGGAGTTGGTGGCATGTGAAACCCGCATGTGGAGCATTCGTTTGTGTGGGATGTTCTACCAGGTTCATTCCTGGATAATGCACTCAAAGGGCACTAAGCATAGAGTGTGAAAACTGAGTTTCCTTGAGAGCTGCTTGGAAGCCTGATGGTGTGTGAAGTTAGTGAGCCAAATGGAGTTGTTCTCCCACAAGAACCACTCGGCTGATCCTTGTTCAATATGCCCTTCACCAACATGCAGTGTTTCCTTGATTGAATTAGCTCTCACACCAATATTTGCGTCTAGAGCCTTTGCATTGAGGGCTATCTGAAAACGGCTGTGGCGCTGAAGTTGCCTGTGAATGTGGAGTTGGTGACATGTGAAACGCGCATGTGGAGCATTCCTTTGTGTGGGATGCTCACCAAGCTTCATTTCAGTCCTAGGCACTCAAAGGGCACTAAGCATAGAGTGTGAAAACTGAGTTTCCTTGAGAGCTGCTTGGAAGCCTGATGGTGTGTGAAGTTAGTGAGCCAAATGGAGTTGTTCTCCCACAAGAACCACTCGGCTGATCCTTCTTCAATATGCCCTTCACCAACATGCAGTGTTTCCTTGATTGAATTAGCTCTCACACCAATATTTGCGTCTAGAGCCTTTGCATTGAGGGCTATCTGAAAACGGCTGTGGCGCTGAAGTTGCCTGTCAATGTGGAGTTGGTGGCATGTGAAAACCGCATGTGGAGCATTCGTTTGTGTGGGATGCTCTACCAGGTTCATTCCTAGATAATGCACTCAAAGGGCACTAAGCATAGAGTGTGAAAACTGAGTTTCCTTGAGAGCTGCTTGGAAGCCTGATGGTGTGTGAAGTTAGTGAGCCAAATGGAGTTGTTCTCCCACAAGAACCACTCGGCTGATCCTTCTTCAATATGCCCTTCACCAACATGCAGTGTTTCCTTGATTGAATTAGCTCTCACACCAATATTTGTGTCTAGAGCCTTTGCATTGAGGGCTATCTGAAAACGGCTGTGGCGCTGAAGTTGCCTGTGAATGTGGAGTTGGTGACATGTGAAACCCGCATGTGGAGCATTCGTTTGTGTGGGATGTTCTACCAGGTTCATTCCTAGATAATGCACTCAAAGGGCACTAAGCATAGAGTGTGAAAACTGAGTTTCCTTGAGAGCTGCTCGGAAGCCTGATGGTGTGTGAAGTTAGTGAGCCAAATGGAGTTGTTCTCCCACAAGAACCACTCGGCTGATCCTTCTTCAATATGCCCTTCAACAACATGCAGTGTTTCCTTGATTGAATTAGCTCTCACACAAATATTTGCGTCTAGAGCCTTTGCATTGAGGGCTATCTGAAAATGGCTGTGGCGCTGAAGTTGCCTGAGAATGTGGAGTTGGTGGCATGTGAAACCCGCATGTGGAGCATTCGTTTGTGTGGGATGCTCTACCATGTTCATTCCTAGATAATGCACTCAAAGGGCACTAAGCATAGAGTGTGAAAACTGAGTTTCCTTGAGAGCTGCTTGGAAGCCTGATGGTGTGTGAAGTTAGTGAGCCAAATGGAGTTGTTCTCCCACAAGAACCACTCGGCTGATCCTTCTTCAATATGCCCTTCACCAACATGCAGTGTTTCCTTGATTGAATTAGCTCTCACACCAATATTTGCGTCTAGAGCCTTTGCATTGAGGGCTATCTGAAAACGGCTGTGGCGCTGAAGTTGCCTGTGAATGTGGAGTTGGTGACATGTGAAACGCGCATGTGGAGCATTCGTTTGTGTGGGATGCTCACCAAGCTTCATTTCAGTCCTAGGCACTCAAAGGGCACTAAGCATAGAGTGTGAAAACTGAGTATCCTTGAGAGCTGCTTGGAAGCCTGATGGTGTGTGAAGTTAGTGAGCCAAATGGAGTTGTTCTCCCACAAGAACCACTCGGCTGATCCTTCTTCAATATGCCCTTCACCAACATGCAGTGTTTCCTTGATTGAATTAGCTCTCACACCAATATTTGCGTCTAGAGCCTTTGCATTGAGGGCTATCTGAAAACGGCTGTGGCGCTGAAGTTGCCTGTGAATGTAGAGTTGGTGGCATGTGAAACCCGCATGTGGAGCATTCGTTTGTGTGGGATGCTCTACCAGGTTCATTCCTAGATAATGCACTCATAGGGCACTAAGCATAGAGTGTGAAAACTGAGTTTCCTTGAGAGCTGCTTGGAAGCCTGATGGTGTGTGAAGTTAGTGAGCCAAATGGAGTTGTTCTCCCACAAGAACCACTCGGCTGATCCTTCTTCAATATCCCCTTCACCAACATGCAGTGTTTCCTTGATTGAATTAGCTCTCACACCAATATTTGCGTCTAGATCCTTTGCATTGAGGGCTATCGGAAAACGGCTGTGGCGCTGAAGTTGCCTGTGAATGTGGAGTTGGTGACATGTGAAAACCGCATGTGGAGCATTCGTTTGTGTGGTTCATTTCAGTCCTAGGCAGTCAAAGGGCACTAAGCATAGAGTGTGAAAACTGAGTTTCCTTGAGAGCTGCTTGGAAGCCTGATGGTGTGTGAAGTTAGTGAGCCAAATGGAGTTGTTCTCCCACAAGAACCACTCGGCTGATCCTTCTTCAATATGCCCTTCACCAACATGCAGTGTTTCCTTGATTGAATTAGCTCTCACACCAATATTTGCGTCTAGAGCCTTTGCATTGAGGGCTATCTGAAAACGGCTGTGGCGCTGAAGTTGTCTGTCAATGTGGAGTTGGTGGCATGTGAAACCCGCATGTGGAGCATTCGTTTGTGTGGGATGCTCTACCAGGTTCATTCCTAGATAATGCACTCAAGGGGCACTAAGCATAGAGTGTGAAAACTGAGTTTCCTTGAGAGCTGCTTGGAAGCCTGATGGTGTGTGAAGTTAGTGAGCCAAATGGAGTTGTTCTCCCACAAGAACGACTCGGCTGATCCTTCTTCAATATGCCCTTCACCAACATGCAGTGTTTCCTTGATTGAATTAGCTCTCACACCAATATTTGCGTCTAGAGCCTTTGCATTGAGGGCTATCTGAAAACGGCTGTGGCGCTGAAGTTGCCTGTGAATGTGGAGTTGGTGGCATGTGAAAACCGCATGTGGAGCATTCGTTTGTGTGGCATGCTCCACATGCGGTTCATTCCTAGATAATGCACTCAAAGGGCACTAAGCATAGAGTGTGAAAACTGAGTTTCCTTGAGAGCTGCTTGGAAGCCTGATGGTGTGTGAAGTTAGTGAGCCAAATGGAGTTGTTCTCCCACAAGAACCACTTGGCTGATCCTTCTTCAATATGCCCTTCACCAACATGCAGTGTTTCCTTGATTGAATTAGCTCTCACACCAATATTTGCGTCTAGAGCCTTTGCATTGAGGGCTATCTGAAAACGGCTGTGGCGCTGAAGTTGCCTGTGAATGTGGAGTTGGTGGCATGTGAAACACACATGTGGAGCATTCGTTTGTGTGGGATGCTCTACCAGGTTCATTCCTAGATAATGCACTCAAAGGGCACTAAGCATAGAGTGTGAAAACTGAGTTTCCTTGAGAGCTGCTTGGAAGCCTGATGGTGTGTGAAGTTAGTGAGCCAAATGGAGTTGTTCTCCCACAAGAACCACTCGGCTGATCCTTCTTCAATATGCCCTTCACCAACATGCAGTGTTTCCTTGATTGAATTAGCTCTCACACCAATATTTGCGTCTAGAGCCTTTGCATTGAGGGCTATCTGAAAACGGCTGTGGCGCTGAAGTTGCCTGTGAATGTGGAGTTGGTGGCATGTGAAACGCGCATGTGGAGCATTCGTTTGTGTTTGATGCTCTACCAGGTTCATTCCTAGATAATGCACTCAAGGGGCACTAAGCATAGAGTGTGAAAACTGAGTTTCCTTGAGAGCTGCTTGGAAGCCTGATGGTGTGTGAAGTTAGTGAGCCAAATGGAGTTGTTCTCCCACAAGAACCACTCGGCTGATCCTTCTTCAATATGCCCTTCACCAACATGCAGTATTTCCTTGATTGAATTAGCTCTCACACCAATATTTGCGTCTAGAGCCTTTGCATTGAGGGCTATCTGAAAACGGCTGTGGCGCTGAAGTTGCCTGTAAATGTGGAGTTGGTGACATGTGAAACCCGCATGTGGAGCATTCGTTTATGTGGGATGTTCTACCAGGTTCATTCCTAGATAATGCACTCAAAGGGCACTAAGCATAGAGTGTGAAAACTGAGTTTCCTTGAGAGCTTCTTGGAAGCCTGATGGTGTGTGAAGTTAGTGAGCCAAATGGAGTTGTTCTCCCACAAGAACCACTCGGCTGATCCTTCTTCAATATGCCCTTCACCAACATGCAGTGTTTCCTTGATTGAATTATCTCTCACACAAATATTTGCGTCTAGAGCCTTTGAATTGAGGGCTATCTGAAAAGGGCTGTGGCGCTGAAGTTGCCTGTGAATGTGGAGTTGGTGACATGTGAAACCCGCATGTGGAGCATTCGTTTGTGTGGGATGCTCACCAAGCTTCATTTCAGTCCTAGGCACTCAAAGGGCACTAAGCATAGAGTGTGAAAACTGAGTTTCCTTGAGAGCTGCTTGGAAGCCTGATGGTGTGTGAAGTTAGTGAGCCAAATGGAGTTGTTCTCCCACAAGAACCACTCGGCTGATCCTTCTTCAATATGCCCTTCACCAACATGCAGTGTTTCCTTGATTGAATTAGCTCTCACACCAATATTTGCGTCTAGAGCCTTTGCATTGAGGGCTATCTGAAAACGGCTGTGGCGCTGAAGTTGCCTGTCAATGTGGAGTTGGTGGCATGTGAAACCCGCATGTGGAGCATTCGTTTGTGTGGGATGCTCTACCAGTTTCATTCCTAGATAATGCACTCAAAGGGCACTAAGCATAGAGTGTGAAAACTGAGTTTCTTTGAGAGCTGCTTGGAAGCCTGATGGTGTGTGAAGTTAGTGAGCCAAATGGAGTTGTTCTCCCACAAGAACCACTCGGCTGATCCTTCTTCAATATGCCCTTCACCAACATGCAGTGTTTCCTTGATTGAATTAGCTCTCACACCAATATTTGCGTCTAGAGCCTTTGCATTGAGGGCTATCTGAAAACGGTTGTGGCGCCAAAGTTGCCTGTGAATGTGGAGTTGGTGGCATGTGAAAACCGCATGTGGAGCATTCTTTTGTGTGGGATGCTCCACATGCGGTTCATTCCTAGATAATGCACTCAAAGGGCACTAAGCATAGAGTGTGAAAACTGAGTTTCCTTGAGAGCTGCTTGGATGCCTGATGGTGTGTGAAGTTAGTGAGCCAAATGGAGTTGTTCTCCCACAAGAACCACTCGGCTGATCCTTCTTCAATATGCCCTTCACCAACATGCAGTGTTTCCTTGATTGAAATAGCTCTCATGCAAATATTTGCGTCTAGAGCCTTTGCATTGAGGGCTATCTGAAAACGGCTGTGGTGCTGAAGTTGCCTGTGAATGTGGAGTTGGTGGCATGTGAAACCCGCATGTGGAGCATTCGTTTGTGTGGGATGCTCTACCATGTTCATTCCTGGATAATGCACTCAAAGGGCACTAAGCATAGAGTGTGAAAACTGAGTTTCCTTGAGAGCTGCTTGGAAGCCTGATGGTGTGTGAAGTTAGTGAGCCAAATGGAGTTGTTCTCCCACAAGAACCACTCGGCTGATCCTTCTTCAATATGCCCTTCACCAACATGCAGTGTTTCCTTGATTGAATTATCCGCCACACCAATATTTGCGTCTAGAGCCTTTGCATTGAGGGCTATCTGAAAACGGCTGTGGCGCTGAAGTTGCCTGTCAATGTGGAGTTGGTGGCATGTGAAAACCGCATGTGGAGCATTCGTTTGTGTGGG
This sequence comes from Ochotona princeps, assembly GCF_030435755.1. Taxonomy (NCBI): domain Eukaryota; kingdom Metazoa; phylum Chordata; class Mammalia; order Lagomorpha; family Ochotonidae; genus Ochotona; species Ochotona princeps. The sequence continues at coordinate 31,567 of NW_026698643.1, forward strand.
ATGCTCTTCCAGATTCATTTCAGTCCTAGGCACTCAAAGGGCACTAAGCATAGAGTGTGAAAACTGAGTTTCCTTGAGAGCTGCTTGGAAGCCTGATGGTGTGTGAAGTTAGTGAGCCAAATGGAGTTGTTCTCCCACAAGAACCACTCGGCTGATCCTTCTTCAATATGCCCTTCACCAACATGCAGTGTTTCCTTGATTGAATTAGCTCTCACACCAATATTTGCGTCTAGAGCCTTTGCATTGAGGGCTATCTGAAAACGGCTGTGGCACTGAAGTTGCCTGAGAATGTGGAGTTGGTGGCATGTGAACCCCGCATGTGGAGCATTCGTTTGTGTGGGATGCTCTACCAGGTTCTTTCCTAGATAATGCACTCAAAGGACACTAAGCATAGAGTGTGAAAACTGAGTTTCCTTGAGAGCTGCTTGGAAGCCTGATGGTGTGTGAAGTTAGTGAGCCAAATGGAGTTGTTCTCCCACAAGAACCACTCGGCTGATCCTTCTTCAATATGCCCTTCACCAACATGCAGTGTTTCCTTGATTGAATTAGCTCTCACACCAATATTTGCGTCTAGAGCCTTTGCATTGAGGGCTATCTGAAAACGGCTGTGGCACTGAAGTTGCCTGAGAATGTGGAGTTGGTGGCATGTGAACCCCGCATGTGGAGCATTCGTTTGTGTGGGATGCTCTACCAGGTTCTTTCCTAGATAATGCACTCAAAGGACACTAAGCATAGAGTGTGAAAACTGAGTTTCCTTGAGAGCTGCTTGGAAGCCTGATGGTGTGTGAAGTTAGTGAGCCAAATGGAGTTGTTCTCCCACAAGAACCACTTGGCTGATCCTTCTTCAATATGCCCTTCACCAACATGCAGTGTTTCCTTGATTGAATTAGCTCTCACACCAATATTTGCGTCTAGATCCTTTGCATTGAGGGCTATCTGAAAACGGCTGTGGCGCTGAAGTTGCCTGTGAATGTGGAGTTGGTGGCATGTGAAACCCACATGTGGAGCATTCGTTTGTGTGGGATGCTCTACCAGGTTCATTCCTAGATAATGCACTCAAAGGGCACTAAGCATAGAGTGTGAAAACTGAGTTTCCTTGAGAGCACCTTGGAAGCCTGATGGTGTGTGAAGTTAGTGAGCCAAATGGAGTTGTTCTCCCACAAGAACCACTCGGCTGATCCTTCTTCAATATGCCCTTCACCAACATGCAGTATTTCCTTGATTGAATTAGCTCTCACACCAATATTTGCGTCTAGAGCCTTTGCATTGAGGGCTATCTGAAAACGGCTGTGGCGCTGAAGTTGCCTGTAAATGTGGAGTTGGTGACATGTGAAACCCGCATGTGGAGCATTCGTTTATGTGGGATGTTCTACCAGGTTCATTCCTAGATAATGCACTCAAAGGGCACTAAGCATAGAGTGTGAAAACTGAGTTTCCTTGAGAGCTTCTTGGAAGCCTGATGGTGTGTGAAGTTAGTGAGCCAAATGGAGTTGTTCTCCCACAAGAACCACTCGGCTGATCCTTCTTCAATATGCCCTTCACCAACATGCAGTGTTTCCTTGATTGAATTATCTCTCACACAAATATTTGCGTCTAGAGCCTTTGAATTGAGGGCTATCTGAAAAGGGCTGTGGCGCTGAAGTTGCCTGTGAATGTGGAGTTGGTGACATGTGAAACCCGCATCTGGAGCATTCGTTTGTGTGGGATGCTCACCAAGCTTCATTTCAGTCCTAGGCACTCAAAGGGCACTAAGCATAGAGTGTGAAAACTGAGTTTCCTTGAGAGCTGCTTGGAAGCCTGATGGTGTGTGAAGTTAGTGAGCCAAATGGAGTTGTTCTCCCACAAGAACCACTCGGCTGATCCTTCTTCAATATGCCCTTCACCAACATGCAGTGTTTCCTTGATTGAATTAGCTCTCACACCAATATTTGCGTCTAGAGCCTTTGCATTGAGGGCTATCTGAAAACGGCTGTGGCGCTGAAGTTGCCTGTCAATGTGGAGTTGGTGGCATGTGAAACCCGCATGTGGAGCATTCGTTTGTGTGGGATGCTCTACCAGTTTCATTCCTAGATAATGCACTCAAAGGGCACTAAGCATAGAGTGTGAAAACTGAGTTTCTTTGAGAGCTGCTTGGAAGCCTGATGGTGTGTGAAGTTAGTGAGCCAAATGGAGTTGTTCTCCCACAAGAACCACTCGGCTGATCCTTCTTCAATATGCCCTTCACCAACATGCAGTGTTTCCTTGATTGAATTAGCTCTCACACCAATATTTGCGTCTAGAGCCTTTGCATTGAGGGCTATCTGAAAACGGTTGTGGCGCCAAAGTTGCCTGTGAATGTGGAGTTGGTGGCATGTGAAAACCGCATGTGGAGCATTCTTTTGTGTGGGATGCTCCACATGCGGTTCATTCCTAGATAATGCACTCAAAGGGCACTAAGCATAGAGTGTGAAAACTGAGTTTCCTTGAGAGCTGCTTGGATGCCTGATGGTGTGTGAAGTTAGTGAGCCAAATGGAGTTGTTCTCCCACAAGAACGACTCGGCTGATCCTTCTTCAATATGCCCTTCACCAACATGCAGTGTTTCCTTGATTGAATTAGCTCTCACACCAATATTTGCGTCTAGAGCCTTTGCATTGAGGGCTATCTGAAAACGGCTGTGGCGCTGAAGTTGCCTGTCAATGTGGAGTTGGTGGCATGTGAAAACCGCATGTGGAGCATTCGTTTGTGTGGGATGCTCTTCCAGATTCATTTCAGTCCTAGGCACTCAAAGGGCACTAAGCATAGAGTGTGAAAACTGAGTTTCCTTGAGAGCTGCTTGGAAGCCTGATGGTGTGTGAAGTTAGTGAGCCAAATGGAGTTGTTCTCCCACAAGAACCACTCGGCTGATCCTTCTTCAATATGCCCTTCACCAACATGCAGTGTTTCCTTGATTGAATTAGCTCTCACACCAATATTTGCGTCTAGAGCCTTTGCATTGAGGGCTATCTGAAAACGGCTGTGGCGCTGAAGTTGCCTGTGAATGTGGAGTTGGTGGCATGTGAAACCCGCATGTGGAGCATTCGTTTGTGTGGGATGCTCTACCAGGTTCATTCCTAGATAATGCACTCAAAGGGCACTAAGCATAGAGTGTGAAAACTGAGTTTCCTTGAGAGCTGCTTGGAAGCCTGATGGTGTGTGAAGTTAGTGAGCCAAATGGAGTTGTTCTCCCACAAGAACCACTCGGCTGATCCTTCTTCAATATGCCCTTCACCAACATGCAGTGTTTCCTTGATTGAATTAGCTCTCACACCAATATTTGCGTCTAGAGCCTTTGCATTGAGGGCTATCTGAAAACGGTTGTGGCGCCAAAGTTGCCTGTGAATGTGGAGTTGGTGGCATGTGAAAACCGCATGTGGAGCATTCTTTTGTGTGGGATGCTCCACATGCGGTTCATTCCTAGATAATGCACTCAAAGGGCACTAAGCATAGAGTGTGAAAACTGAGTTTCCTTGAGAGCTGCTTGGATGCCTGATGGTGTGTGAAGTTAGTGAGCCAAATGGAGTTGTTCTCCCACAAGAACCACTCGGCTGATCCTTCTTCAATATGCCCTTCACCAACATGCAGTGTTTCCTTGATTGAAATAGCTCTCATGCAAATATTTGCGTCTAGAGCCTTTGCATTGAGGGCTATCTGAAAACGGCTGTGGTGCTGAAGTTGCCTGTGAATGTGGAGTTGGTGGCATGTGAAACCCGCATGTGGAGCATTCGTTTGTGTGGGATGCTCTACCATGTTCATTCCTGGATAATGCACTCAAAGGGCACTAAGCATAGAGTGTGAAAACTGAGTTTCCTTGAGAGCTGCTTGGAAGCCTGATGGTGTGTGAAGTTAGTGAGCCAAATGGAGTTGTTCTCCCACAAGAACCACTCGGCTGATCCTTCTTCAATATGCCCTTCACCAACATGCAGTGTTTCCTTGATTGAATTATCCGCCACACCAATATTTGCGTCTAGAGCCTTTGCATTGAGGGCTATCTGAAAACGGCTGTGGCGCTGAAGTTGCCTGTCAATGTGGAGTTGGTGGCATGTGAAAACCGCATGTGGAGCATTCGTTTGTGTGGGATGCTCTTCCAGATTCATTTCAGTCCTAGGCACTCAAAGGGCACTAAGCATAGAGTGTGAAAACTGAGTTTCCTTGAGAGCTGCTTGGAAGCCTGATGGTGTGTGAAGTTAGTGAGCCAAATGGAGTTGTTCTCCCACAAGAACCACTCGGCTGATCCTTCTTCAATATGCCCTTCACCAACATGCAGTGTTTCCTTGATTGAATTAGCTCTCACACCAATATTTGCGTCTAGAGCCTTTGCATTGAGGGCTATCTGAAAACGGCTGTGGCGCTGAAGTTGCCTGTGAATGTGGAGTTGGTGGCATGTGAAACCCGCATGTGGAGCATTCGTTTGTGTGGGATGCTCTACCAGGTTCATTCCTAGATAATGCACTCAAAGGGCACTAAGCATAGAGTGTGAAAACTGAGTTTCCTTGAGAGCTGCTTGGAAGCCTGATGGTGTGTGAAGTTAGTGAGCCAAATGGAGTTGTTCTCCCACAAGAACCACTCGGCTGATCCTTCTTCAATATGCCCTTCACCAACATGCAGTGTTTCCTTGATTGAATTAGCTCTCACACCAATATTTGCGTCTAGAGCCTTTGCATTGAGGGCTATCTGAAAACGGCTGTGGCGCTGAAGTTGCCTGTGAATGTGGAGTTGGTGGCATGTGAAACCCGCATGTGGAGCACTCGTTTGTGTGGGATGCTCTACCAGGTTCATTCCTAGATAATGCACTCAAAGGGCACTAAGCATAGAGTGTGAAAACTGAGTTTCCTTGAGAGCTGCTTGGAAGCCTGATGGTGTGTGAAGTTAGTGAGCCAAATGGAGTTGTTCTCCCACAAGAACCACTTGGCTGATCCTTCTTCAATATGCCCTTCACCAACATGTAGTGTTTCCTTGATTGAATTAGCTCTCACACCAATATTTGTGTCTAGAGCCTTTGCATTGAGGGCTATCTGAAAACGGCTGTGGCGCTGAAGTTGCCTGTGAATGTGGAGTTGGTGACATGTGAAACCCGCATGTGGAGCATTCGTTTGTGTGGGATGTTCTACAAGGTTCATTCCCAGATAATGCACTCAAAGGGCACTAAGCATAGAGCGTGAAAACTGAGTTTCCTTGAGAGCTGCTTGGAAGCCTGATGGTGTGTGAAGTTAGTGAGCCAAATGGAGTTGTTCTCCCACAAGAACCACTCGGCTGATCCTTCTTCAATATGCCCTTCACCAACATGCAGTGTTTCCTTGATTGAATTAGCTCTCACACAAATATTTGCGTCTAGAGCCTTTGCATTGAGGGCTATCTGAAAACGGCTGTGGCGCTGAAGTTGCCTGAGAATGTGGAGTTGGTGGCATGTGAAACCCGCATGTGGAGCATTCGTTTGTGTGGGATGCTCTACCATGTTCATTCCTAGATAATGCACTCAAAGGGCACTAAGCATAGAGTGTGAAAACTGAGTTTCCTTGAGAGCTGCTTGGAAGCCTGATGGTGTGTGAAGTTAGTGAGCCAAATGGAGTTGTTCTCCCACAAGAACCACTCGGCTGATCCTTCTTCAATATGCCCTTCACCAACATGCAGTGTTTCCTTGATTGAATTAGCTCTCACACCAATATTTGCGTCTAGAGCCTTTGCATTGAGGGCTATCTGAAAACAGCTGTGGCGCTGAAGTTGCCTGTGAATATGGAGTTGGTGGCATGTGAAACCCGCATGTGGAGCATTCGTTTGTGTGGGATGTTCTACCAGGTTCATTCCTAGATAATGCACTCAAAGGGCACTAAGCATAGAGTGTGAAAACTGAGTTTCCTTGAGAGCTGCTTGGAAGCCTGATGGTGTGTGAAGTTAGTGAGCCAAATGGAGTTGTTCTCCCACAAGAACCACTCGGCTGATCCTTCTTCAATATGCCCTTCACCAACATGCAGTGTTTCCTTGATTGAATTAGCTCTCACACCAATATTTGCGTCTAGAGCCTTTGCATTGAGGGCTATCTGAAAACAGCTGTGGTGCTGAAGTTGA
>NW_026698644.1:0-29024 GCF_030435755.1 Ochotona princeps
CATGCAGTGTTTCCTTGATTGAATTAGCTCTCACACCAATATTTGGGCCTGGAGCCTTTGCATTGAGAGCTATCTGAAAATGGCTTTGGCGCTGAAGTTGTCTGTGAATGTGGAGTTGGTGGCATGTGAAACCCGCATGTGGAGCATTGGTTTTGTGTGGGATGCTCTACCAGGTTCATTCCTACATAATGCACTCAAAGGGCATTAAGCCTAGAGTGTGAAAACTGAGTTTCCTTGAGAGCTGCATGGAAGCCTGATGGTGTGTGAAGTTAGTAAGCCAAATGGAGGTGTTCTCTCACAAGAACCACTCGGCTGATTCTTCTTCAATATGCGCTTCACCAACATGCAGTGTTTCCTTGATTGAATTAGCTCTCACACCCAATATTTGCACCTAGACCCTTTGTATTGAGGGCTATCTGAAAATGGCTGTGGCGCTGAAGTTGCCTGTGAATGTGGAGTTGGTGGCATGTGAAACCCGCATGTGGAGCATTGGTTTGTGTGGGATGCCCTACCAGGTGCATTTCATTCCTAGGCACTCAAAGGACATTAAGCCTAGAGTGTGAAAACTGAGTTTCCTTGAGAGCTGCTTGGAAGCCTGATGGTGTGTGAAGTTAGTGAGCCAAATGGAGTTGTTCTCCCACAAGAACCACTCGGCTGATTCTTCTTCAACATGCGCTTCACCAACATGCAGTGTTTCCTTGATTGAATTAGCTCTCACACCAATATTTGGGCCTGGAGCCTTTGCATTGAGGGCTACCTGAAAACGGCTTTGGCGATGAAGTTGTCTGTGAATGTGGAGTTGGTGGCATGTGAAACCCGCATGTGGAGCATTGGTTTGTGTGGGATGCTCTACCAGGTTCATTTCAGTCCTAGGCACTCAAAGGGCATTAAGCCTAGTGTGCGAAAACTGAGTTTCCTTGAGAGCTGCTTGGAAGCCTGATGGTGTGTGAAGTTAGTGAGCCAAATGGAGTTGTTCTCCCACAAGAACAACTCGGCTGATTCTTCTTCAATATGCGCTTCACCAACATGCAGTGTTTCCTTGATTGAATTAGCTCTCACACCAATATTTGCGTCTAGAGCCTTTGCATTGAGGGCTATCTGAAAATGGCTTTGGCGATGAAGTTGTTCTGTGAAATGTGGAGTTGGTGGCATGTGAAACCCCCATGTGGAGCATTGGTTTGTGTGGGATGCTCTACCAGGTTCATCTTCTAGATAATGCACCTCAAAGGGGCATTAAGCTAGAGTGTGAAAACTGAGTTTTCTTGAGAGCTGCATGGAAGCCTGATGGTGTGTGAAGTTAGTGAGCCAAATGGAGTTGTTCTCTCCACAAGAACCACTTCGGGCTGATCCTTCTTCAATATGCGCTTCACCAACATGCAGTGTTTTCCTTGATTGAATTAGCTCTCACACCCAATATTTTGCCGCCTAGAGCCTTTGCATTGAGGGCTATCTGAAAACGGCTTTGGCGCTGAAGTTGTCTGTGAATGTGGAGTTGGTGGCATGTGAAACCCCCATGTGGAGCATTGGTTTGTGTGGGATGCTCTACCAGGTGCATTTCATTCCTAGCACTCAAAGGGCATTAAGCCTAGAGTGTGAAAACTGAGTTTTCCTTGAGAGCTGCATGGAACGCCTGATGGTGTGTGAAGTTAGTGAGCCAAATGGAGTTGTTTTCCCACAAGAACCACTCGGCTGATTCTTCTTCAATATGCGCTTCACCAACATGCCCGTGTTTCCTTGATTGAATTAAGCTCTCACACCAATATTTGTGTCTAGAGCCTTTGCATTGAGGGCTATCTGAAAACGGCTGTGACGCTGAAGTTGCCTGTGAATGTGGAGTTGGTGGCATGTGAAACCCGCATGTGGAGCATTGGTTCGTGTGGGATGCTCTACCAGGTTCATTCCTACATAATACACTCAAAGGGCATTAAGCCTAGAGTTTGAAAACTGAGTTTCCTTGAGAGCTGCATGGAAGCCTGATGGTGTGTGAAGTTAATGAGCCCAAATGGAGTTGTTTTCCCACAAGAACCACTCGGCTGATTCTTCTTCAATATGCGCTTCACCAACATGCAGTGATTCCTTGATTGAATTAGCTCTCACACCAATATTTGCGCCTAGAGCCTTTGCATTGAGAGCTATCTGAAAATGGCTTTGGCGCTGAAGTTGTCTGTGAATGTGGAGTTGGTGGCATGTGAAACCCGCATGTGGAGCATTGGTTTGTGTGGGATGCTCTACCAGGTTCATTCCTACATAATGCACTCAAAGGGCATTAAGCCTAGAGTGTGAAAACTGAGTTTCCTTCAGAGCTGCATGGAAGCCTGATGGTGTGTGAAGTTAGTGAGCCAAATGGAGGTGTTCTCTCACAAGTACCACTCGGCTGATTCTTCTTCAATATGCGCTTCACCAACATGCAGTGTTTCCTTGATTGAATTAGCTCTCCACACCAATATTTGCGCCTAGAGCCTTTGCATTGAGGGCTATCTGAAAATGGCTTTGGCGCTGAAGTTGTCTGTGAATGTGGAGTTGGTGGCATGTGAAACCCGCATGTGGAGCATTGGTTTGTGTGGGATGCTCTACCAGGTGCATTTCAGTCCTAGGCACTCAAAGGGCATTAAGGCTAGAGTGTGAAAACTGAGTTTCCTTGAGAGCTGCTTGGAAGCCTGATGGTGTGTGAAGTTAGTGAGCCAAATGGAGTTGTTCCCCCCACAAGAACCACTCGGCTGATTCTTCTTCAATATGCGCTTCACCAACATGCAGTGTTTCCCCGTGATTGAATTAGCTCTCACACCAATATTTGCGCCTAGAGGCCTTTGCATTGAGAGCTATCTGAAAATGGCTTTGGCGCTGAAGTTGTCTGTGAATGTGGAGTTGGTGGCATGTGAAACCCGCATGTGGAGCATTGGTTTGTGTGGGATGCTCTACCAGGTTCATTCCTAGATAATGCACTCAAAGGGCATTAAGCCTAGAGTGTGAAAACTGAGTTTCCTTGAGAGCTGCATGGAAGCCTGATGGTGTGTGAAGTTAGTGAGCCAAATGGAGGTGTTCTCCTCACAAGAACCACTCGGCTGATTCTTCTTCAATATGCGCTTCACCAACATGCAGTGTTTCCTTGATTGAATTAGCTCTCACACCAATATTTGCGTCTAGAGCCTTTGTATTGAGGGGCTATATGAAAATGGCTGTGGCGCTGAGGTTGTCTGTGAATGTGGAGTTGGTGGCATGTGAAACCCGCATGTGGAGCATTGGTTTGTGTGGGATGCTCTACCAGGTTCATTTCAGTCCCTAGGCACTCAAAGGGCATTAAGCCTAGAGTGTGAAAACTGAGTTTCCTTGAGAGCTGCTTGGAAGCCTGATGGTGTGTGAAGTTAGTGAGCCAAATGGAGTTGTTCCCCCACAAGAACCAACTCGGCTGATTCTTCTTCAATATGCGCTTCACCAACATGCAGTGTTTCCTTGATTGAATTAGCTCTCACACCAATATTTGCGTCTAGAGTCTTTGCATTGAGAGCTATCTGAAAATGGCTTTGGCGCTGAAGTTGTCTGTGAATGTGGAGTTGGTGGCATGTGAAACCCGCATGTGGAGCATTGGTTTGTGTGGGATGCTCTACCAGGTTCATTTCAGTCCTAGGCACTCAAAGGGGCATTAAGCCTGGAGTGCGAAAACTGAGTTTCCTTGAGAGCTGCTTGGAAGCCTGATGGTGTGTGAAGTTAGTGAGCCAAATGGAGTTGTTGTCCCACAAGAACCACTCGGCTGATTCTTCTTCAATATGCGCTTCACCAACATGCAGTGTTTCCTTGATTGAATTAGCTCTCACACCAATATTTGCGTCTAGAGCCTTTGCATTGAGGGCTATCTGAAAATGGCTTTGGCAATGAACGTTGTCTGTGAATGTGGAGTTGGTGGCATGTGAAACCCGCATGTGGAGCATTGGTTTGTGTGGGATGCTCTACCAGGTGCATTTCATTCCTAGGCACTCAAAGGACATTAAGCCTAGAGTGTGAAAACTGAGTTTCCTTGAGAGCTGCATGGAACGCCTGATGGTGTGTGAAGTTAGTGAGCCAAATGGAGGTGTTCTCTCACAAGAACCACTCGGCTGGTTTCTTCTTCAATATGCGCTTCACCAACATGCAGTGTTTCCTTGATTGAATTAGCTCTCACACCAATATTTGCGCCTAGACCCTTTGTATTGAGGGGCTATCTGAAAATGGCTGTGGCGCTGAAGTTGCCCTGTGAATGTGGAGTTGGTGGCATGTGAAACCCGCATGTGGAGCATTGGTTTGTGTGGGATGCTCTACCAGGTGCATTTCATTCCTAGGCACTCAAAGGACATTAAGCCTAGAGTGTGAAAACTGAGTTTCCTTCAGAGCTGCTTTGGAACCCTGATGGTGTGTGAAGTTAGTGAGCCAAATGGAGTTGTTCTCTCCCACAAGAACCACTCGGCTGATTCTTCTTCAACATGCCCTTCACCAACATGCAGTGTTTCCTTGATTGAATTAGCTCTCACACCAATATTTGGGCCCTGGAGCCTTTGCATTGAGGGCTACCTGAAAACGGCTTTGGCGATGAAGTTATCTGTGAATGTGGAGTTGGTGGCATGTGAAACCCGCATGTGGAGCATTGGTTTTGTGTGGGATGCTCTACCAGGTTCATTTCAGTCCTAGGCACTCAAAGGGCATTAAGCCTGGAGTGCGAAAACTGAGTTTCCTTGAGAGCTGCTTGGAAGCCTGATGGTGTGTGAAGTTAGTGAGCCAAATGGAGTTGTTGTCCCACAAGAACCACTCGGCTGATTCTTCTTCAATATGCGCTTCACCAACATGCAGTGTTTCCTTGATTGAATTAGCTCTCACACCAATATTTGCGTCTAGAGCCTTTGCATTGAGGGCTATCTGAAAATGGCTTTGGCAATGAAGTTGTCTGTGAATGTGGAGTTGGTGGCATGTGAAACCCCCATGTGGAGCATTGGTTTGTGTGGGATGCTCTACCAGGTTCATTCCTAGATAATGCACTCAAAGGGCATTAAGCCTAGAGTGTGAAAACTGAGTTTCCTTGAGAGCTGGCATGGAAGCCTGATGGTGTGTGAAGTTAGTGAGCCAAATGGAGTTGTTCTCCCACAAGAACCACTCGGCTGATTCTTCTTCAATATGCGCTTCACCAACATGCAGTGTTTCCTTGATTGAATTAGCTCTCACACCTATATTTCGGCCTAGAGCCTTTGCATTGAGGGCTATCTGAAAATGGCTTTGGCGATGAAGTTGTCTGTGAATGTGGACTTGGTGGCATGTGTAACCCGCATGTGGAGGCATTCGTTTGTGTGGGATGCTCTACCAGGTTCATTCCTAGATAATGCACTCCAAGGGGCATTAAGCCTAGAGTGTGAAAAACTGAGTTTCCTTGAGAGCTGCTTGGAAGCCTGATGGTGTGTGAAGTTAGTGAGCCCAAATGGAGTTGTTCTCCCACAAGAACCACTCGGCTGATTCTTCTTCAATATGCGCTTCACCAACATGCAGTGTTTCCTTGATTGAATTAGCTCTCACACCAATATTTGCGTCTAGAGCCTTTGCATTGAGGGCTAATCTGAAAACGGCTGTGGCGCTGAAGTTGCCATGTGAATGTGGAGTTGGTGGCATGTGAAACCCGCATGTGGAGCATTGGTTTGTGTTTGATGCTCTACCAGGTTCATTTCAGTCCTAGGCACTCAAAGGGCATTAAGCCTAGAGTGCGAAAACTGAGTTTCCTTGAGAGCTGCTTGGAAGCCTGATGGTGTGTGAAGTTAGTGAGCCAAATGGAGTTGTTCTCCCACAAGAACCACTCGGCTGATTCTTCTTCAATATGCGCTTCACCAACATGCAGTGTTTCCTTGATTGAATTAGCTCTCACACCAATATTTGCGTCTAGAGCCTTTGCATTGAGGGCTATCTGAAAATGGCTTTGGCAATGAAGTTGTCTGTGAATGTGGAGTTGGTGGCATGTGAAACCCCCATGTGGAGCATTGGTTTGTGTGGGATGCTCTACCAGGTTCATTCCTAGATAATGCACTCAAAGGGCATTAAGCCTAGAGTGTGAAAACTGAGTTTCCTTGAGAGCTGCATGGAAGCCTGATGGTGTGTGAAGTTAGTGAGCCAAATGGAGTTGTTCTCCCACAAGAACCACTCGGCTGATTCTTCTTCAATATGCGCTTCACCAACATGCAGTGTTTCCTTGATTGAATTAGCTCTCACACCTATATTTCGGCCTGGAGCCTTTGCATTGAGGGCTATCTGAAAATGGCTTTGGCGATGAAGTTGTCTGTGAATGTGGACTTGTTGGCATGTGAAACCCGCATGTGGAGCATTCGTTTTTGTGGGATGCTCTACCAGGTTCATTCCTAGATAATGCACTCCAAGGGCATTAAGCCTAGAGTGTGAAAACTGAGTTTCCTTGAGAGCTGCTTGGAAGCCTGATGGTGTGTGAAGTTAGTGAGCCAAATGGAGTTGTTCTCCCACAAGAACCACTCGGCTGATTCTTCTTCAATATGCGCTTCACCAACATGCAGTGTTTCCTTGATTGAATTAGCTCTCACACCAATATTTGCGTCTAGAGCCTTTGCATTGAGGGCTATCTGAAAACGGCTGTGACGCTGAAGTTGCCTGTGAATGTGGAGTTGGTGGCATGTGAAACCCGCATGTGGAGCATTGGTTCGTGTGGGATGCTCTACCAGGTTCATTCCTACATAATACACTCAAAGGGCACTAAGCATAGAGTGTGAAAACTGAGTTTCCTTGAGAGCTGCTTGGAAGCCTGATGGTGTGTGAAGTTAGTGAGCCAAATGGAGTTGTTCTCCCACAAGAACCACTCGGCTGATTCTTCTTCAATATGCGCTTCACCAACATGCAGTGTTTCCTTGATTGAATTAGCTCTCACACCAATATTTGCGTCTAGAACCTTTGCATTGAGGGCTATCTGAAAACGGCTGTGGCGCTGAAGTTGCCTGTGAATGTGGAGTTGGTGGCATGTGAAACCCGCATGTGGAGCATTGGTTCGTGTGGATTGCTCTACCAGGTTCATTCCTACATAATACACTCAAAGGGCATTAAGCCTAGAGTGTGAAAACTGAGTTTCCTTGAGAGCTGCATGGAAGCCTGATGGTGTGTGAAGTTAGTGAGCCAAATGGAGTTGTTCCCCCACAAGAACCACTCGGCTGATTCTTCTTCAATATGCGCTTCACCAACATGCAGTGTTTCCTTGATTGAATTAGCTCTCACACCAATATTTGCGCCTAGAGCCTTTGCATTGAGAGCTATCTGAAAATGGCTTTGGCGCTGAAGTTGCCTGTGAATGTGGAGTTGGTGGCATGTGAAACCCGCATGTGGAGCATTGGTTTGTGTGGGATGCTCTACCAGGTTCATTCCTAGATAATGCACTCAAAGGGCATTAAGCCTAGAGTGTGAAAACTGAGTTTCCTTGAGAGCTGCATGGAAGCCTGATGGTGTGTGAAGTTAGTGAGCCAAATGGAGTTGTTCTCTCACAAGAACCACTCGGCAGATTCTTCTTCAATATGCGCTTCACCAAAATGCAGTGTTTCCTTGATTGAATTAGCTCTCACACCAATATTTACGCCTAGAGCCTTTGTATTGAGGGCTATCTGAAAATGGCTGTGGCGCTGAAGTTGTCTGTGAATGTGGAGTTGGTGGCATTTGAAACCCGCATGTGGAGCAATGGTTTGTGTGGGATGCTCTACCAGGTGCATTTCATTCCTAGGCACTCAAAGGGCATTAAGCCTAGAGTGTGAAAACTGAGTTTCCTTCAGAGCTGCTTGGAACCCTGATGGTGTGTGAAGTTAGTGAGCCAAATGGAGTTGTTCTCCCACAAGAACCACTCGGATGATTCTTCTTCAACATGCGCTTCACCAACATGCAGTGTTTCCTTGATTGAATTAGCTCTCACACCAATATTTGGGCCTGGAGCCTTTGCATTCAGGGCTACCAGAAAACGGCTTTGGCGATGAAGTTGTCTGTGAATGTGGAGTTGGTGGCATGTGAAACCCGCATGTGGAGCATTGGTTTGTGTGATAAGCTCACCAAGCTTCATTTCATTCCTAGGCACTCAAAGGGCATTAAGCCTAGAGTGTGAAAACTGAGTTTCCTTGAGAGCTGCTTGGAAGCCTGATGGTGTGTGAAGTTAGTGAGCCAAATGGAGTTGTTCTCCCACAAGAACCACTCGGCTGATTCTTCTTCAATATGCGCTTCACCAACATGCAGTGTTTCCTTGATTGAATTAGCTCTCACACCAATATTTGCGCCTAGAGCCTTTGCATTGAGGGCTATCTGAAAACGGCTGTGGCGCTGAAGTTGTCTGTGAATGTGGAGTTGGTGGCATGTGAAACCCGCATGTGGTGCATTGGTTTGTGTGGGATGCTCTACCAGGTTCTTTCCTACATAATGCACTCAAAGGGCATTAAGCCTAGAGTGTGAAAACTGAGTTTCCTTGAGAGCTGCTTGGAAGCCTGATGGTGTGTGAAGTTAGTGAGCCAAATGGAGTTGTTCTCCCACAAGAACCACTGGGCTGATTCTTCTTCAATATGCGCTTCACCAACATGCAGTGTTTCCTTGATTGAATTAGCTCTCACACCAATATTTGCGCCTAGAGCCTTTGCATTGAGAGCTATCTGAAAATGGCTTTGGCGCTGAAGTTGTCTGTGAATGTGGAGTTGGTGGCATGTGAAACCCGCATGTGGAGCATTGGTTTGTGTGGGATGCTATACCAGGTTCATTCTTACATAATGCACTCAAAGGGCATTAAGCCTAGAGTGTGAAAACTGAGTTTCCTTCAGAGCTGCTTGGAAGCCTGATGGTGTGTGAAGTTAGTGAGCCAAATGGAGTTGTTCTCCCACAAGAACCACTCGGCTGATTCTTCTTCAACATGCGCTTCACCAAAATGCAGTGTTTCCTTGATTGAATTAGCTCTCACACCAATATTTGGGCCTGGAGCCTTTGCATTGAGGGCTACCTGAAAACGGCTTTGGTGCTGAAGTTGTCTGTGAATGTGGAGTTGGTGGCATGTGAAACCCGCATGTGGAGCATTGGTTTGTGTGATAAGCTCACCAAGGTTCATTTGAGTCCTAGGCACTCAAAGGGCATTAAGCCTAGAGTGTGAAAACTGAGTTTCCTTGAGAGCTGCTTGGAAGCCTGAGGTGTGTGAAGTTAGTGAGCCAAATGGAGTTGTTCTCCCACAAGAACCACTCGGCTGATTCTTCTTCAATATGCGCTTCACCAACATGCAGTGTTTCCTTGATTGAATTAGCTCTCACACAAACATTTGCGTCTAGAGCTTTTGCATTGAGGGCTATCTGAAAATGGCTGTGGCGCTGAAGTTGCCTGTGAATGTGAAGTTGGTGGCATGTGAAACCCGCATGTGGAGCATTCGTTTGTGTGGGATGCTCACCAAGCTTCATTTCAGTCCTAGGCACTCAAAGGGCACTAAGCATAGAGTGTGAAAACTGAGTTTCCTTGAGAGCTGGTTGGAAGCCTGATGGTGTGTGAAGTTAGTCAGCCAAATGGAGTTGTTCTCCCACAAGAACCACTCGGCTGATCCTTCTTCAATATGCCCTTCACCAACATGCAGTGTTTCCTTGATTGAATTAGCTCTCACGCCCATATTTACCTCTAGAGCCTTTGCATTGAGGGCTATCTGAAAATGGCTGTGGCGCTGAAGTTGTCTGTGAATGTGGAGTTGGTGGCATGTAAAACCCGCATGTGGAGCATTTGTTTGTGTGGGATGCTCACCAAGCTTCATTTCAGTCCTAGGCACTCAAAGGGCACTAAGCATAGAGTGTGAAAACTGAGTTTCCTTGAGAGCTGCTTGGAAACCTGATGGTGTGTGAAGTTAGTGAGCCAAATGGAGTTGTTGTCCCACAAGAACCACTCGGCTGATCCTTCTTCAATATGCCATTCAACAACATGCAGTGTTTCCTTGATTGAATTAGCTCTCACACCAATATTTGCGCCTAGAGCCTTTGCATTGAGGGCTATCTGAAAACGACTGTGGCACTGAAGTTGCCTGTGAATGTGGAGTTGGTGGCATGTGAAACACGCATGTGGAACATTCGTTTGTGTGGGATGCTCTACCAGGTTCATTCCTAGATAATGCACTCAAAGGGCACTAAGCCTAGAGTGTGAAAACTGAGTTTCCTTGAGAGCTGCTTGGAAGCCTGATGGTGTGTGAAGTTAGTGAGCCAAATGGAGTTGTTCTCCCACAAGAACCACTCGGCTGATCCTTCTTCAATATGCCCTTCACCAACATGCAGTGTTTCCTTGATTGAATTAGCTCTCACACCAATATTTGGGCCTAGAGCCTTTGCATTTAGGGCTATCTGAAAATGGCTGTGGCGCTGAAGTTGTCTGTGAATGTGGAGTTGGTGGCATGTGAAACCCGCATGTGGAGCATTCGTTTGTGTGGGATGATCTACCAGGTTCATTCCTACATAATGCACTCAAAGGGCATTAAGCCTAGAGTGTGAAAACTGAGTTTCCTTGAGAGCTGCTTGGAAGCCTGATGGTGTGTGAAGTTAGTGAGCCAAATGGAGTTGTTCTCCCACAAGAACCACTCGGCTGATTCTTCTTCAATATGCGCATCACCAACATGCAGTGTTTCCTTGATTGAATTATCCTTCACACCAATATTTGCACCTAGAGCCTTTGCATTGAGAGCTATCTGAAAATGGCTTTGGCGCTGAAGTTGTCTGTGAATGTGGAGTTGGTGGCATGTGAAACCCGCATGTGGAGCATTCGTTTGTGTGGGATGCTCTACCAGGTTCATTCCTAGATAATGCACTCCAAGGGCATTAAGCCTAGAGTGTGAAAACTGAGTTTCCTTGAGAGCTGCTTGGAAGCCTGATGGTGTGTGAAGTTAGTGAGCCAAATGGAGTTGTTCTCTCACAAGAACCACTCGGCGGATTCTTCTTCAATATGCGCTTCACCAACATGCAGTGTTTCCTTGATTGAATTAGCTCTCACACCAATATTTGCGCCTAGAGCCTTTGTATTGAGGGCTATCTGAAAATGGTTTTGGCGCTGAAGTTGTCTGTGAATGTGAAGTTGGTGGCATGTGAAACCCACCTGTGGAACATTCTTTTGTGTGGGATGCTCTACCAGGTTCATTTCAGTCCTAGGCACTCAAAGGGCATTAAGCCTAGAGTGTGAAAACTGAGTTTCCTTGAGAGCTGCATGGAAGCCTGATGGTGTGTGAAGTTAGTGAGCCAAATGGAGGTGTTCTCTCACAAGAACCACTCGGCTGATTCTTCTTCAATATGCCCTTCACCAACATGCAGTGTTTCCTTGATTGAATTAGCTCTCACACCAATATTTGCGCCTAGAACCTTTGTATTGAGGGCTATCTGAAAATGGCTGTGGCGCTGAAGTTGTCTGTGAATGTGGAGTTGGTGGCATGTGAAACCCGCATGTGGAGCATTGGTTTGTGTGGGATGCTCTACCAGGTGCATTTCATTCCTAGGCACTCAAAGGGCATTAAGCCTAGAGTGTGAAAACTGAGTTTCCTTGAGAGCTGCTTGGAACCCTGATGGTGTGTGAAGTTAGTGAGCCAAATGGAGTTGTTCTCCCACAAGAACCACTCGGCTGATTCTTCTTCAACATGCGCTTCACCAACATGCAGTGTTTCCTTGATTGAATTAGCTCTCACACCAATATTTGGGCCTGGAGCCTTTGCATTGAGGGCTACCTGAAAACGGCTTTGGCGCTGAAGTTGTCTGTGAATGTGGAGTTGGTGGCATGTGAAACCCGCATGTGGAGCATTGGTTTGTGTGATAAGCTCACCAAGCTTCATTTCATTCCTAGGCACTCAAAGGGCATTAAGCCTAGAGTGTGAAAACTGAGTTTCCTTGAGAGCTGCTTGGAAGCCTGATGGTGTGTGAAGTTAGTGAGCCAAATGGAGTTGTTCTCCCACAAGAACCACTCGGCTGATTCTTCTTCAATATGCGCTTCACCAACGTGCAGTGTTTCCTTGATTGAATTAGCTCTCACACCAATATTTGAGTCTAGAGCCTTTGCATTGAGGGCTATCTGAAAATGGCTTTGGCGATGAAGTTGTCTGTGAATGTGGAGTTGGTGGCATGTGAAACCCGCATGTGGAGCATTGGTTTGTGTGGGATGCTCTACCAGGTTCATTCCTAGATAATGCACTCAAAGGGCATTAAGCCTAGAGTGTGAAAACTGAGTTTCCTTGAGAGCTGCATGGAAGCCTGATGGTGTGTGAAGTTAGTGAGCCAAATGGAGTTGTTCTCCCACAAGAATCACTCGGCTGATTCTTCTTCAATATGCGCTTCACCAACATGCAGTGTTTCCTTGATTGAATTAGCTCTCACACCAATATTTGGGCCTGGAGCCTTTGCATTGAGGGCTACCTGAAAACGGCTTTGGCGTTGAAGTTGTCTGTGAATGTGGAGTTGGTGGCATGTGAAACCCGCATGTGGAGCATTGGTTTGTGTGATAAGCTACCAAGCTTCATTTCATTCCTAGGCACTCCAAGGGCATTAAGCCTAGAGTGTGAAAACTGAGTTTCCTTGAGAGCTGCTTGGAAGCCTGATGGTGTGTGAAGTTAGTGAGCCAAATGGAGTTGTTCTCCCACAAGAACCACTCGGCTGATTCTTCTTCAATATGCGCTTCACCAACATGCAGTGTTTCCTTGATTGAATTAGCTCTCACACCAATATTTTCGCCTAGAGCCTTTGCATTGAGACCTGTCTGAAAATGGCCGTGGCGCTGAAGTTGTCTGTGAATGTGGAGTTGGTGGCATGTGAAACCCGCATGTGGAGCATTCGTTTGTGTGGGATGCTCACCAAGCTTCATTTCAGTCCTAGGCACTCAAAGGGCATTAAGCCTAGAGTGTGAAAACTGAGTTTCCTTGAGAGCTGCTTGGAAGCCTGATGGTGTGTGAAGTTAGTGAACCAAATGGAGTTGTTCTCCCACAAGAACCACTCAGCTGATCCTTCTTCAATATGCCCTTCACCAACATGCAGTGTTTCCTTGATTGAATTAGCTCTCACACCAATATTTGCGCCTAGAGCCTTTGCATTGAGGGCTATCTGAAAACGACTGTGGCGCTGAAGTTGCCTGTGAATTTGGAGTTGGTGGCATGTGAAACCCGCATGTGGAACATTCGTTTGTGTGGGATGCTCTACCAGGTTCATTCCTAGATAATGCACTCAAAGGGCACTAAGCATAGAGTGTGAAAACTGAGTTTCCTTGAGAGCTGCTTGGAAGCCTGATGGTGTGTGAAGTTAGTGAGCCAAATGGAGTTGTTCTCCCACAAGAACCACTCGGCTGATTCTTCTTCAATATGCCCTTCACGAACATGCAGTGTTTCCTTGATTGAATTAGCTCTCACACCAATATTTGGGCCTAGAGCCTTTGCATTGAGGGCTATCTGAAAATGGCTTTGGCGCTGAAGTTGTCTGTGAATGTGGAGTTGGTGGCATGTGAAACCAGCATGTGGAGCATTGGTTTGTGTGGGATGCTCACCAAGCTTCATTTCAGTCCTAGGCACTCAAAGGGCACTAAGCATAGAGTGTGAAAACTGAGTTTCCTTGAGAGCTGCTTGGAAACCTGATGGTGTGTGAAGTTAGTGAGCCAAATGGAGTTGTTCTCCCACAAGAACCACTCGGCTGATCCTTCTTCAATATGCCATTCAACAACATGCAGTGTTTCCTTGATTGAATTAGCTCTCACACCAATATTTGCGCCTAAAGCCTTTGCATTGAGGGCTATCTGAAAACGACTGTGGCACTGAAGTTGCCTGTGAATGTGGAGTTGGTGGCATGTGAAACACGCATGTGGAACATTCGTTTGTGTGGGATGCTCTACCAGGTTCATTCCTAGATAATGCACTCAAAGGGCACTAAGCATAGAGTGTGAAAACTGAGTTTCCTTGAGAGCTGCTTGGAAGCCTGATGGTGTGTGAAGTTAGTGAGCCAAATGGAGTTGTTCTCCCACAAGAACCACTCGGCTGAACCTTCTTCAATATGCCCTTCACCAACATGCAGTGTTTCCTTGATTGAATTAGCTCTCACACCAATATTTGCGTCTAGAGCCTTTGCATTGAGGGCTATCTGAAAATGGCTTTGGCGCTGAAGTTGTCTGTGAATGTGGAGTTGGTGGCATGTGAAACCCGCATGTCTAGCATTCGTTTGTGTGGGATGATCTACCAGGTTCATTCCTACATAATGCACTCAAAGGGCATTAAGCCTAGAGTGTGAAAACTGAGTTTCCTTGAGAGCTGCTTGGAAGCCTGATGGTGTGTGAAGTTAGTGAGCCAAATGGAGTTGTTCTCCCACAAGAACCACTCGGCTGATTCTTCTTCAATATGCGCATCACCAACATGCAGTGTTTCCTTGATTGAATTAGCTCTCACACCAATATTTGCGCCTAGAGCCTTTGCATTGAGAGCTATCCGAAAACGGCTGTGGCGCTGAAGTTGCCTGTGAATGTGGAGTTGGTGGCATGTGAAACACGCATGTGGAGCATTCGTTTGTGTGGAATGCTCTACCAGGTTTATTCCTAGATAATGCACTCAAAGGGCATTAAGCCTAGAGTGTGAAAACTGAGTTTCCTTGAGAGCTGCTTGGAAGCCTGATGGTGTGTGAAGTTAGTGAGCCAAATGGAGTTGTTCTCCCACAAGAACCACTCGGCTGATCCTTCTTCAATATGCCCTTCACCAACATGCAGTGTTTCCTTGATTGAATTAGCTCTCACGCCCATATTTACGTCTAGAGCCTTTGCATTGAGGGCTATCTGAAAATGGCTTTGGCGCTGAAGTTGTCTGTGAATGTGGAGTTGGTGGCATGTAAAACCCGCATGTGGAGCATTGGTTTGTGTGGGATGCTCACCAAGCTTCATTTCAGTCCTAGGCACTCAAAGGGCACTAAGCATAGAGTGTGAAAACTGAGTTTCCTTGAGAGCTGCTTGGAAGCCTGATGGTGTGTGAAGTTAGTGAGCCAAATGGAGTTGTTCTCCCACAAGAACCACTCGGCTGATCCTTCTTCAATATGCCATTCAACAACATGCAGTGTTTCCTTGATTGAATTAGCTCTCACACCAATATTTGCGTCTAGAGCCTTTGCATTGAGGGCTATCTGAAAATGGCTGTGCCGCTGAAGTTGCCTGTGAATGTGGAGTTGGTGTCATGTGAAACCCGCATGTGGAGCATTGGTTTGTGTGGGATGCTCCACCAGGTTCATTAATGGATAATGCACTCAAAGGGCACTAAGCATACAGTGTGAAAACTGAGTTTCCTTGAGAGCTGCTTGGAAGCCTGATGGTGTGTGAAGTTAGTCAGCCAAATGGAGTTGTTCTCCCACAAGAACCACTCGGTTGATCCTTTTTCAATATGCCCTTCACCAACATGCAGTGTTTCCTTGATTGAATTAGCTCTCACACCAATATTTGCGTCTAGAGCCTTTGCATTGAGGGCTATCTGAAAAAGGCTGTGGCGCTGAAGTTGCCTGTGAATGTGGAGTTGGTGGCATGTGAAACCCGCATGTGGAGCATTCGTTTGTGTGGGATGCTCTACCAGGTTCATTCCTAGATAATGCACTCAAAGGGCACTAAGCCTAGAGTGTGAAAACTGAGTTTCCTTGAGAGCTGCTTGGAAGCCTGATGGTGTGTGAAGTTAGTGAGCCAAATGGAGTTGTTCTCCCACAAGAACCACTTGGCTGATCCTTCTTCAATATGCCCTTCACCAACATGCAGCGTTTCCTTGATTGAATTAGCTCTCACACCAATATTTACGTCTAGAGAATTTGCATTGAGGGCTGTCTGAAAATGGCTGTATCGCTGAAGTTGCCTGAGAATCTGGAGTTGGTGGCATGTGAAACCCGCATGTGGAACATTCTTTTGTGTGGGATGCTCACCAAGCTTCATTTCAGTCCTAGGCATTCAAAGGGCATTAAGCCTAGAGTGTGAAAACTGAGTTTCCTTGAGAGCTGCTTGGAAGCCTGATGGTGTGTGAAGTTAGTGAGCCAAATGGAGTTGTTCTCCCACAAGAACCACTCGGCTGATCCTTCTTCAATATGCCCTTCACCAACATGCAGTGTTTCCTTGGTTGAATTAGCTCTCACACCAATATTTGCGTCTAGAGCCTTTGCATTGAGGGCTATCTGAAAATGGCTGTGCCGCTGAAGTTGCCTGTGAATGTGGAGTTGGTGGCATGTGAAACCCGCATGTGGAGCATTCGTTTGTGTGGGATGCTCTACCAGGTTCATTCCTAGATAATGCACTCAAAGGGCACTAAGCATAGAGTGTGAAAACTGAGTTTCCTTGAGAGCTGCTTGGAAGCCTGATGGTGTGTGAAGTTAGTGAGCCAAATGGAGTTGTTCTCCCACAAGAACCACTCGGCTGATCCTTCTTCAATATGCCCTTCACCAACATGCAGTGTTTCCGTGATTGAATTACCTCTCACACCAATATTTCCGTCTAGAGCCTTTTCATTGAGGGCTATCTGAAAATGGCTTTGGCGCTGAAGTTGTCTGTGAATGTGGAGTTGGTGGCATGTAAAACCCGCATGTGGAGCATTTGTTTGTGTGGGATGCTCACCAAGCTTCATTTCAGTCCTAGGCACTCAAAGGGCACTAAGCATAGAGTGTGAAAACTGAGTTTCCTTGAGAGCTGCTTGGAAGCCTGATGGTGTGTGAAGTTAGTGAGCCAAATGGAGTTGTTCTCCCACAAGAACCACTCGGCTGATCCTTCTTCAATATGCCATTCAACAACATGCAGTGTTTCCTTGATTGAATTAGCTCTCACACCAATATTTGCGTCTAGAGCCTTTGCATTGAGGGCTATCTGAAAACGGCTGTGCCGCTGAAGTTGCCTGTGAATGTGGAGTTGGTGGCATGTGAAACCCGCATGTGGAGCATTGGTTTGTGTGGGATGCTCTACCAGGTTCATTCCTAGATAATGCAATCAAAGGACACTAAGCATAGAGTGTGAAAACTGAGTTTCCTTGAGAGCTGCTTGGAAGCCTGATGGTGTGTGAAGTTAGTGAGCCAAATGGAGTTGTTCTCCCACAAGAACCACTCGGCTGAACCTTCTTCAATATGCCCTTCACCAACATGCAGTGTTTCCTTGATTGAATTAGCTCTTACACCAATATTTGCGTCTAGAGCCTTTGCATTGAGGGCTATCTGAAAATGGCTGTGGCGCTGAAGTTGCCTGTGAATGTGGAGTTGGTGGCATGTGAAACCCGCATGTGGAGCATTGGTTTGTGTGGGATGCTCTACCAGGTTCATTCCTAGATAATGCACTCAAAGGGCACTAAGCATAGAGTGTGAAAACTGAGTTTCCTTGAGAGCTGCTTGGAAGCCTGATGGTGTGTGAAGTTAGTCAGCCAAATGGAGTTGTTCTCCCACAAGAACCACTCGGCTGGTCCTTCTTCAATATACCCTTCACCAACATGCAGTGTTTCCTTGATTGAATTAGCTCTCACACCAATATTTGCGTCTAGAGCCTTTGCATTGAGGGATATCTGAAAACAGCTGTGGCGCTGAAGTTGCTTGTGAATGTGGAGTTGGTGGCATGTGAAACCCGCATGTGGAGCATTCGTTTGTGTGCGATGCTCTACCAGGTTCATTCCTAGATAATGCACTCAAAGGGCACTAAGCATAGAGTGTGAAAACTGAGTTTCCTTGAGAGCTGCTTGGAAGCCTGATGGTGTGTGAAGTTAGTGAGCCAAATGGAGTTGTTCTCCCACAAGAACCACTCGGCTGATCCTTCTTCAATATGCCCTTCACCAACATGCAGCGTTTCCTTGATTGAATTAGCTCTCACACCAATATTTGCGTCTAGAGCCTTTGCATTGAGGGCTATCTGAAAACAGCTGTGGCGCTGAAGTTGCCTGTGAATGTGGAGTTGGTGGCATGTGAAAGGCGCCTGTGGAGCATTGGTTGGTGCGGGAAGCTCACCAAGCTTCATTTCAGTCGTAGGCACTCAAAGGGCACTAAGCATAGAGTGTGAAAACTGAGTTTCTTTGAGAGCTGCTTGGAAGCCTGATGGTGTGTGAAGTTAGTGAGCCAAATGGAGTTGTTGTCCCACAAGAACCACTCGGCTGATCCTTCTTCAATAAGCCCTTCACCAACATGCATTGTTTCCTTGGTTGAATTAGCTCTCACACCAATATTTGCGTCTAGAGCCTTTGCATTGAGGGCTATCTGAAAACGGCTGTGCCGCTGAAGTTGCCTGTGAATGTGGAGTTGGTGGCATGTGAAACCCGCATGTGGAGCATTGGTTTGTGTGGGATGCTCTACCAGGTTCATTCCTAGATAATGCACTCAAAGGGCACTAAGCATAGAGTGTGAAAACTGAGTTTCCTTGAGAGCTGCTTGGAAGCCTGATGGTGTGTGAAGTTAGTGAGCCAAATGGAGTTGTTCTCCCACAAGAACCACTCGGCTGATCCTTCTTCAATATGCCCTTCACCAACATGCAGTGTTTCCTTGATTGAATTAGCTCTCACACCAATATTTGCGTCTAGAGCCTTTGCATTGAGGGCTATCTGAAAACGGCTGTGGCGCTGAAGTTGCCTGTGAATGTGGAGTTGGTGGCATGTGAAACCCGCATGTGGAACATTCTTTTGTGTGGGATGCTCTACCAGGTTCTTTCCTAGATAATGCACTCAAAGGGCACTAAGCCTAGAGTGTGAAAACTGAGTTTCCTTGAGAGCTGCTTGGAAGCCTGATGGTGTGTGAAGTTAGTGAGCCAAATGGAGTTGTTCTCCCACAAGAACCACTCAGCTGATCCTTCTTCAATATGCCCTTCACCAACATGCAGTGTTTCCTTGATTGAATTAGCTCTCACACCAATATTTGGGCCTAGAGCCTTTGCATTGAGGGCTGTCTGAAAATGGCTGTGGCGCTGAAGTTACCTGTGAATGTGGAGTTGGTGGCATGTGAAACCCGCATGTGGAGCATTCGTTTGTGTGGGATGCTCACCAAGCTTCATTTCAGTCCTAGGCACTCAAAGGGCACTAAGCATAGAGTGTGAAAACTGAGTTTCCTTGAGAGCTGCTTGGAAGCCTGATGGTGTGAGAAGTTAGTGAGCCAAATGGAGTTGTTCTCCCATAAGAACCGCTCGGCTGATCCTTCTTCAATATGCCCTTCACCAACATGCAGTGTTTCCTTGATTGAATTAGCTCTCACACCAATATTTGCGTCTAGAGCCTTTGCATTGAGGGCTATCTGAAAACGGCTGTGGCGCTGAAGTTGCCTGTGAATGTGAAGTTGGTGGCATGTGAAACACGCATGTGGAGCATTGGTTTGTGTGGGATGCTCTACCAGGTTCATTCCTAGATAATGCACTCAAAGGGCACTAAGCATAGAGTGTGAAATTGAGTTTCCTTGAGAGCTGCTTGGAAGCCTGATGGTGTGTGAAGTTAGTGAGCCAAATGGAGTTGTTCTCCCACAAGAACCACTCGGCTGATCCTTCTTCAATATGCCCTTCACCAACATGCAGTGTTTCCTTGATTGAATTAACTCTCACGCCCATATTTACGTCTAGAGCCTTTGCATTGAGGGCTATCTGAAAATGGCTTTGGCGCTGAAGTTGTCTGAGAATGTGGAGTTGGTGGCATGTGAAACCCGCATGTGGAGCATGCTTTTGTGTGGGATGCTCACCAAGCTTCATTTCAGTCCTAGGCACTCAAAGGGCACTAAGCATAGAGTGTGAAAACTGAGTTTCCTTGAGAGCTGCTTGGAAGCCTGATGGTGTGTGAAGTTAGTGAGCCAAATGGAGTTGTTCTCCCACAAGAACCACTCGGCTGATCCTTCTTCAATATGCCATTCACCAACATGCAGTGTTTCCTTGATTGAATTAGCTCTCACACCAATATTTGCGTCTAGAGCCTTTGCATTGAGGGCTATCTGAAAACGGCTGTGGCGCTGAAGTTGCCTGTGAATGTGGAGTTGGTGGCATGTGAAACCCGCATGTGGAACATTCTTTTGTGTGGGATGCTCTACCAGGTTCTTTCCTAGATAATGCACTCAAAGGGCACTAAGCCTAGAGTGTGAAAACTGAGTTTCCTTGAGAGCTGCTTGGAAGCCTGATGGTGTGTGAAGTTAGTGAGCCAAATGGAGTTGTTCTCCCACAAGAACCACTCAGCTGATCCTTCTTCAATATGCGCTTCACCAACATGCAGTGTTTCCTTGATTGAATTAGCTCTCACACCAATATTTGGGCCTAGAGCCTTTGCATTGAGGGCTGTCTGAAAATGGCTGTGGCGCTGAAGTTACCTGTGAATGTGGAGTTGGTGGCATGTGAAACCCGCATGTGGAGCATTCGTTTGTGTGGGATGCTCACCAAGCTTCATTTCAGTCCTAGGCACTCAAAGGGCACTAAGCATAGAGTGTGAAAACTGAGTTTCCTTGAGAGCTGCTTGGAAGCCTGATGGTGTGAGAAGTTAGTGAGCCAAATGGAGTTGTTCTCCCATAAGAACCGCTCGGCTGATCCTTCTTCAATATGCCCTTCACCAACATGCAGTGTTTCCTTGATTGAATTAGCTCTCACACCAATATTTGCGTCTAGAGCCTTTGCATTGAGGGCTATCTGAAAACGGCTGTGGCGCTGAAGTTGCCTGTGAATGTGAAGTTGGTGGCATGTGAAACCCGCATGTGGAGCATTGGTTTGTGTGGGATGCTCTACCAGGTTCATTCCTAGATAATGCACTCAAAGGGCACTAAGCATAGAGTGTGAAAACTGAGTTTCCTTGAGAGCTGCTTGGAAGCCTGATGGTGTGTTAAGTTAGTGAGCCAAATGGAGTTGTTCTCCCACAAGAACCACTCGGCTGATCCTTCTTCAATATGCCCTTCACCAACATGCAGTGTTTCCTTGATTGAATTAACTCTCACGCCCATATTTACGTCTAGAGCCTTTGCATTGAGGGCTATCTGAAAATGGCTTTGGCGCTGAAGTTGTCTGAGAATGTGGAGTTGGTGGCATGTGAAACCCGCATGTGGAGCATGCTTTTGTGTGGGATGCTCACCAAGATTCATTTCAGTCCTAGGCACTCAAAGGGCACTAAGCATAGAGTGTGAAAACTGAGTTTCCTTGAGAGCTGCTTGGAAGCCTGATGGTGTGTGAAGTTAGTGAGCCAAATGGAGTTGTTGTCCCACAAGAACCACTCGGCTGATTCTTCTTCAATATGCGCTTCACCAACATGCAGTGTTTCCTTGATTGAATTAGCTCTCACACCAATATTTTCGCCTAGAGCCTTTGCATTGAGGGCTATCTGAAAATGGCTTCGGCGCTGAAGTTGCTGTGAATGTGGAGTTGGTGGCATGTGAAACCCGCATGTGGAGCATTGGTTTGTGTGATAAGCTCACCAAGGTTCATTTGAGTCCTAGGCACTCAAAGGGCATTAAGCCTAGAGTGTGAAAACTGAGTTTCCTTGAGAGCTGCATGGAAGCCTGAGGTGTGTGAAGTTAGTGAGCCAAATGGAGTTGTTCTCCCACAAGAACCACTCGGCTGATTCTTCTTCAATATGCGCTTCACCAACATGCAGTGTTTCCTTGATTGAATTAGCTCTCACACCTATATTTGCGTCTAGAGCATTTGCATTGAGGGCTATCTGAAAATGGCTGTGGCGCTGAAGTTGCCTGTGAATGTGAAGTTGGTGGCATGTGAAACCCGCATGTGGAGCATTCGTTTGTGTGGGATGCTCACCAAGCTTCATTTCAGTCCTAGGCACTCAAAGGGCACTAAGCATAGAGTGTGAAAACTGAGTTTCCTTGAGAGCTGCTTGGAAGCCTGATGGTGTGTGAAGTTAGTCAGCCAAATGGAGTTGTTCTCCCACAAGAACCACTCGGCTGATCCTTCTTCAATATGCCCTTCACCAACATGCAGTGTTTCCTTGATTGAATTAGCTCTCACACCAATATTTGCGTCTAGAGCCTTTGCATTGAGGGCTATCCGAAAACGGCTGTGGCGCTGAAGTTGCCTGTGAATGTGGAGTTGGTGGCATGTGAAACACGCATGTGGAGCATTCGTTTGTGTGGAATGCTCTACCAGGTTTATTCCTAGATAATGCACTCAAAGGGCATTAAGCCTAGAGTGTGAAAACTGAGTTTCCTTGAGAGCTGCTTGGAAGCCTGATGGTGTGTGAAGTTAGTGAGCCAAATGGAGTTGTTCTCCCACAAGAACCACTCGGCTGATCCTTCTTCAATATGCCCTTCACCAACATGCAGTGTTTCCTTGATTGAATTAGCTCTCACGCCCATATTTACGTCTAGAGCCTTTGCATTGAGGGCTATCTGAAAATGGCTTTGGCGCTGAAGTTGTCTGTGAATGTGGAGTTGGTGGCATGTAAAACCCGCATGTGGAGCATTGGTTTGTGTGGGATGCTCACCAAGCTTCATTTCAGTCCTAGGCACTCAAAGGGCACTAAGCATAGAGTGTGAAAACTGAGTTTCCTTGAGAGCTGCTTGGAAGCCTGATGGTGTGTGAAGTTAGTGAGCCAAATGGAGTTGTTCTCCCACAAGAACCACTCGGCTGATCCTTCTTCAATATGCCATTCAACAACATGCAGTGTTTCCTTGATTGAATTAGCTCTCACACCAATATTTGCGTCTAGAGCCTTTGCATTGAGGGCTATCTGAAAATGGCTGTGCCGCTGAAGTTGCCTGTGAATGTGGAGTTGGTGGCATGTGAAACCCGCATGTGGAGCATTGGTTTGTGTGGGATGCTCCACCAGGTTCATTAATGGATAATGCACTCAAAGGGCACTAAGCATACAGTGTGAAAACTGAGTTTCCTTGAGAGCTGCTTGGAAGCCTGATGGTGTGTGAAGTTAGTCAGCCAAATGGAGTTGTTCTCCCACAAGAACCACTCGGCTGATCCTTCTTCAATATGCCCTTCACCAACATGCAGTGTTTCCTTGATTGAATTAGCTCTCACACCAATATTTGCGTCTAGAGCCTTTGCATTGAGGGCTATCTGAAAAAGGCTGTGGCGCTGAAGTTGCCTGTGAATGTGGAGTTGGTGGCATGTGAAACCCGCATGTGGAGCATTCGTTTGTGTGGGATGCTCTACCAGGTTCATTCCTAGATAATGCACTCAAAGGGCACTAAGCATAGAGTGTGAAAACTGAGTTTCCTTGAGAGCTGCTTGGAAGCCTGATGGTGTGTGAAGTTAGTGAGCCAAATGGAGTTGTTCTCCCACAAGAACCACTTGGCTGATCCTTCTTCAATATGCCCTTCACCAACATGCAGCGTTTCCTTGATTGAATTAGCTCTCACACCAATATTTACGTCTAGAGAATTTGCATTGAGGGCTGTCTGAAAATGGCTGTATCGCTGAAGTTGCCTGAGAATCTGGAGTTGGTGGCATGTGAAACCCGCATGTGGAACATTCTTTTGTGTGGGATGCTCACCAAGCTTCATTTCAGTCCTAGGCATTCAAAGGGCACTAAGCATAGAGTGTGAAAACTGAGTTTCCTTGAGAGCTGCTTGGAAGCCTGATGGTGTGTGAAGTTAGTGAGCCAAATGGAGTTGTTCTCCCACAAGAACCACTCGGCTGATCCTTCTTCAATATGCCCTTCACCAACATGCAGTGTTTCCTTGGTTGAATTAGCTCTCACACCAATATTTGCGTCTAGAGCCTTTGCATTGAGGGCTATCTGAAAATGGCTGTGCCGCTGAAGTTGCCTGTGAATGTGGAGTTGGTGGCATGTGAAACCCGCATGTGGAGCATTCGTTTGTGTGGGATGCTCTACCAGGTTCATTCCTAGATAATGCACTCAAAGGGCACTAAGCATAGAGTGTGAAAACTGAGTTTCCTTGAGAGCTGCTTGGAAGCCTGATGGTGTGTGAAGTTAGTGAGCCAAATGGAGTTGTTCTCCCACAAGAACCACTCGGCTGATCCTTCTTCAATATGCCCTTCACCAACATGCAGTGTTTCCTTGATTGAATTACCTCTCACACCAATATTTCCGTCTAGAGCCTTTTCATTGAGGGCTATCTGAAAATGGCTTTGGCGCTGAAGTTGTCTGTGAATGTGGAGTTGGTGGCATGTAAAACCCGCATGTGGAGCATTTGTTTGTGTGGGATGCTCACCAAGCTTCATTTCAGTCCTAGGCACTCAAAGGGCACTAAGCATAGAGTGTGAAAACTGAGTTTCCTTGAGAGCTGCTTGGAAGCCTGATGGTGTGTGAAGTTAGTGAGCCAAATGGAGTTGTTCTCCCACAAGAACCACTCGGCTGATCCTTCTTCAATATGCCATTCAACAACATGCAGTGTTTCCTTGATTGAATTAGCTCTCACACCAATATTTGCGTCTAGAGCCTTTGCATTGAGGGCTATCTGAAAACGGCTGTGCCGCTGAAGTTGCCTGTGAATGTGGAGTTGGTGGCATGTGAAACCCGCATGTGGAGCATTGGTTTGTGTGGGATGCTCTACCAGGTTCATTCCTAGATAATGCAATCAAAGGACACTAAGCATAGAGTGTGAAAACTGAGTTTCCTTGAGAGCTGCTTGGAAGCCTGATGGTGTGTGAAGTTAGTGAGCCAAATGGAGTTGTTCTCCCACAAGAACCACTCGGCTGATCCTTCTTCAATATGCCCTTCACCAACATGCAGTGTTTCCTTGATTGAATTAGCTCTTACACCAATATTTGCGTCTAGAGCCTTTGCATTGAGGGCTATCTGAAAATGGCTGTGGCGCTGAAGTTGCCTGTGAATGTGGAGTTGGTGGCATGTGAAACCCGCATGTGGAGCATTGGTTTGTGTGGGATGCTCTACCAGGTTCATTCCTAGATAATGCACTCAAAGGGCACTAAGCATAGAGTGTGAAAACTGAGTTTCCTTGAGAGCTGCTTGGAAGCCTGATGGTGTGTGAAGTTAGTCAGCCAAATGGAGTTGTTCTCCCACAAGAACCACTCGGCTGGTCCTTCTTCAATATACCCTTCACCAACATGCAGTGTTTCCTTGATTGAATTAGCTCTCACACCAATATTTGCGTCTAGAGCCTTTGCATTGAGGGATATCTGAAAACAGCTGTGGCGCTGAAGTTGCCTGTGAATGTGGAGTTGGTGGCATGTGAAACCCGCATGTGGAGCATTCGTTTGTGTGCGATGCTCTACCAGGTTCATTCCTAGATAATGCACTCAAAGGGCACTAAGCATAGAGTGTGAAAACTGAGTTTCCTTGAGAGCTGCTTGGAAGCCTGATGGTGTGTGAAGTTAGTGAGCCAAATGGAGTTGTTCTCCCACAAGAACCACTCGGCTGATCCTTCTTCAATATGCCCTTCACCAACATGCAGCGTTTCCTTGATTGAATTAGCTCTCACACCAATATTTGCGTCTAGAGCCTTTGCATTGAGGGCTATCTGAAAACAGCTGTGGCGCTGAAGTTGCCTGTGAATGTGGAGTTGGTGGCATGTGAAAGGCGCCTGTGGAGCATTGGTTGGTGCGGGAAGCTCACCAAGCTTCATTTCAGTCGTAGGCACTCAAAGGGCACTAAGCATAGAGTGTGAAAACTGAGTTTCTTTGAGAGCTGCTTGGAAGCCTGATGGTGTGTGAAGTTAGTGAGCCAAATGGAGTTGTTGTCCCACAAGAACCACTCGGCTGATCCTTCTTCAATATGCCCTTCACCAACATGCATTGTTTCCTTGGTTGAATTAGCTCTCACACCAATATTTGCGTCTAGAGCCTTTGCATTGAGGGCTATCTGAAAACGGCTGTGGCGCTGAAGTTGCCTGTGAATGTGGAGTTGGTGGCATGTGAAACCCGCATGTGGAGCATTGGTTTGTGTGGGATGCTCTACCAGGTTGTTTCCTAGATAATGCACTCAAAGGGCACTAAGCCTAGAGTGTGAAAACTGAGTTTCCTTGAGAGCTGCTTGGAAGCCTGATGGTGTGTGAAGTTAGTGAGCCAAATGGAGTTGTTCTCCCACAAGAACCACTCAGCTGATCCTTCTTCAATATGCCCTTCACCAACATGCAGTGTTTCCTTGATTGAATTAGCTCTCACACCAATATTTGGGCCTAGAGCCTTTGCATTGAGGGCTGTCTGAAAATGGCTGTGGCGCTGAAGTTACCTGTGAATGTGGAGTTGGTGGCATGTGAAACCCGCATGTGGAGCATTCGTTTGTGTGGGATGCTCACCAAGCTTCATTTCAGTCCTAGGCACTCAAAGGGCACTAAGCATAGAGTGTGAAAACTGAGTTTCCTTGAGAGCTGCTTGGAAGCCTGATGGTGTGAGAAGTTAGTGAGCCAAATGGAGTTGTTCTCCCATAAGAACCGCTCGGCTGATCCTTCTTCAATATGCCCTTCACCAACATGCAGTGTTTCCTTGATTGAATTAGCTCTCACACCAATATTTGCGTCTAGAGCCTTTGCATTGAGGGCTATCTGAAAACGGCTGTGGCGCTGAAGTTGCCTGTGAATGTGAAGTTGGTGGCATGTGAAACCCGCATGTGGAGCATTGGTTTGTGTGGGATGCTCTACCAGGTTCATTCCTAGATAATGCACTCAAAGGGCACTAAGCATAGAGTGTGAAATTGAGTTTCCTTGAGAGCTGCTTGGAAGCCTGATGGTGTGTTAAGTTAGTGAGCCAAATGGAGTTGTTCTCCCACAAGAACCACTCGGCTGATCCTTCTTCAATATGCCCTTCACCAACATGCAGTGTTTCCTTGATTGAATTAACTCTCACGCCCATATTTACGTCTAGAGCCTTTGCATTGAGGGCTATCTGAAAATGGCTTTGGCGCTGAAGTTGTCTGAGAATGTGGAGTTGGTGGCATGTGAAACCCGCATGTGGAGCATGCTTTTGTGTGGGATGCTCACCAAGCTTCATTTCAGTCCTAGGCACTCAAAGGGCACTAAGCATAGAGTGTGAAAACTGAGTTTCCTTGAGAGCTGCTTGGAAGCCTGATGGTGTGTGAAGTTAGTGAGCCAAATGGAGTTGTTCTCCCACAAGAACCACTCGGCTGATCCTTCTTCAATATGCCATTCACCAACATGCAGTGTTTCCTTGATTGAATTAGCTCTCACACCAATATTTGCGTCTAGAGCCTTTGCATTGAGGGCTATCTGAAAACGGCTGTGGCGCTGAAGTTGCCTGTGAATGTGGAGTTGGTGGCATGTGAAACCCGCATGTGGAACATTCTTTTGTGTGGGATGCTCTACCAGGTTCTTTCCTAGATAATGCACTCAAAGGGCACTAAGCCTAGAGTGTGAAAACTGAGTTTCCTTGAGAGCTGCTTGGAAGCCTGATGGTGTGTGAAGTTAGTGAGCCAAATGGAGTTGTTCTCCCACAAGAACCACTCAGCTGATCCTTCTTCAATATGCGCTTCACCAACATGCAGTGTTTCCTTGATTGAATTAGCTCTCACACCAATATTTGGGCCTAGAGCCTTTGCATTGAGGGCTGTCTGAAAATGGCTGTGGCGCTGAAGTTACCTGTGAATGTGGAGTTGGTGGCATGTGAAACCCGCATGTGGAGCATTCGTTTGTGTGGGATGCTCACCAAGCTTCATTTCAGTCCTAGGCACTCAAAGGGCACTAAGCATAGAGTGTGAAAACTGAGTTTCCTTGAGAGCTGCTTGGAAGCCTGATGGTGTGAGAAGTTAGTGAGCCAAATGGAGTTGTTCTCCCATAAGAACCGCTCGGCTGATCCTTCTTCAATATGCCCTTCACCAACATGCAGTGTTTCCTTGATTGAATTAGCTCTCACACCAATATTTGCGTCTAGAGCCTTTGCATTGAGGGCTATCTGAAAACGGCTGTGGTGCTGAAGTTGCCTGTGAATGTGAAGT
Source organism: Ochotona princeps (assembly GCF_030435755.1). Lineage (NCBI taxonomy): Eukaryota > Metazoa > Chordata > Mammalia > Lagomorpha > Ochotonidae > Ochotona > Ochotona princeps. The sequence goes on from NW_026698644.1 coordinate 27,776, forward strand.
TGGTGGCATGTGAAACCCGCATGTGGAGCATTGGTTTGTGTGGGATGCTCTACCAGGTTCATTCCTAGATAATGCACTCAAAGGGCACTAAGCATAGAGTGTGAAAACTGAGTTTCCTTGAGAGCTGCTTGGAAGCCTGATGGTGTGTTAAGTTAGTGAGCCAAATGGAGTTGTTCTCCCACAAGAACCACTCGGCTGATCCTTCTTCAATATGCCCTTCACCAACATGCAGTGTTTCCTTGATTGAATTAACTCTCACGCCCATATTTACGTCTAGAGCCTTTGCATTGAGGGCTATCTGAAATGGCTTTGGCGCTGAAGTTGTCTGAGAATGTGGAGTTGGTGGCATGTGAAACCCGCATGTGGAGCATGCTTTTGTGTGGGATGCTCACCAAGATTCATTTCAGTCCTAGGCACTCAAAGGGCACTAAGCATAGAGTGTGAAAACTGAGTTTCCTTGAGAGCTGCTTGGAAGCCTGATGGTGTGTGAAGTTAGTGAGCCAAATGGAGTTGTTCTCCCACAAGAACCACTCGGCTGATCCTTCTTCAATATGCCATTCACCAACATGCAGTGTTTCCTTGATTGAATTAGCTCTCACACCAATATTTGCGTCTAGAGGCTTTGCATTGAGGGCTATCTGAAAACGGCTGTGGCGCTGAAGTTGCCTGTGAATGTGGAGTTGGTGGCATGTGAAACCCGCATGTGGAGCATTCATTTGTGTGGGATGCTCTACCAGGTTCTTTCCTAGATAATGCACTCAAAGGACACTAAGCATAGAGTGTGAAAACTGAGTTTCCTTGAGAGCTGCTTGGAAGCCTGATGGTGTGTGAAGTTAGTGAGCCAAATGGAGTTGTTCTCCCACAAGAACCACGCTGTTGATTCTTCTTCAATATGCGCATCACCAACATGCAGTGTTTCTTTGATTGAATTAGCTCTCACACCAATATTTGGCCCTGGAGCCTTTGCATTGAGTGCTATCTGAAAATGGCTTTGGCGCTGAAGTTGTCTGTGAATGTGGAGTTGGTGGCATGTGAAACCCGCCAGTGGAGCATTAGTTTGTGCGGGAAGCTCTCCAAGCATCATTTCAGTCTTAGGCACTCAAAGGGCATTAAGCCTAGAGTGTGAAAACTGAGTTTCCTTGAGAGCTGCTTGGAAGCCTGATGGTGTGTGAAGTTAGTGAGCCAAATGGAGTTGTTGTCCCACAAGAACCACTCGGCTGATTCTTCTTCAATATGCGCTTCACCAACA
>NW_026698645.1:0-56350 GCF_030435755.1 Ochotona princeps
CATTATCTAGGAATGAACCTGGTAGAAGCATCCCACACGTACGAATGATCCACTTGCGGGTTTCACATGCCACCAACTCCACATTCACAGGCAACTTCAGCGCCACAGCCGTTTTCAGATAGCCCTCAATGCAAAGGCTCTAGACGCAAATATTGGTGTGAGAGCTAATTCAATCAAGGAAACACTGCATGTTGGTGAAGGGCATATTGAAGAAGGATCAGCCGAGTGGTTCTTGTGGGAGAACAACTGCATTTGGGCTCACTAACTTCACACACCATCAGGCTTCCAAGCAGCTCTCAAGAAAAGTCAGTTTTCACACTCTATGCTTAGTGCCCTTTGAGTGCATTATCTAGGAATGAACCTGGTAGAGCATCCCACACAAACGAATGCTCCACATGCGGGTTTCACATGCCACCACTCCACATTCACAGGCAACTTCAGCGCCACAGCCGTTTTCAGATAGCCCTCAATGCAAAGGCTCTAGACGCAAATATTGGTGTGAGAGCTAATTCAATCAAGGAAACACTGCATGTTGGTGAAGGGCACTATTGAAGAAGGATCAGCCGAGTGGTTCTTGTGGGAGAACAACTCCATTTGGCTCACTAACTTCACACACCATCAGGCTTCCAAGCAGCTCTCAAGGAAACTCAGTTTTCACACTCTATGCTTAGTGCCCTTTGAGTGCATTATCTAGGAATGAACCTGGTAGAGCATCCCACACAAACGAATGCTCCACATGCGGGTTTCACATGCCACCAACTTCCACATTCACAGGCAACTTCAGTGCCACAGCCGTTTTCAGATAGCCCTCAATGCAAAGGCTCTAGACGCAAATATTGGTGTGAGAGCTAATTCAATCAAGGAAACACTGCATGTTGGTGAAGGGCTCATATTGAAGAAGAATCAGCCGAGTGGTTCTTGTGGGAGAACAACTCCATTTGGCTCACTAACTTCACACACCATCAGGCTTCCAAAGCAGCTCTCAAGGAAACTCAGTTTTCACACTCTATGCTTAGTGCTCTTTGTGTGCCTAGGACTGAAATGAAGCTTGGTCAGCATCCCACATAAACGAATGCTCCACATGCGGGTTTCACATGCCACCAACTCCACATTCACAGGCAACTTCAGCGCCACAGCCGTTTTCAGATAGCCCTCAATGCAAAGGCTCTAGACGCAAATATTGGTGTGAGAGCTAATTCAATCAAGGAAACACTGCATGTTGGTGAAGGGCATATTGAAGAAGGATCAGCCGAGTGGTTCTTGTGGGAGAACAACTCCATTTGGCTCACTAACTTCACACACCATCAGGCTTCCAAGCAGCTCTCAAGGAAACTCAGTTTTCACACTCTATGCTTAGTGCTCTTTGTGTGCCTAGGACTGAAATGAAGGCTTGGTCAGATTCCACGCAAAACGAATGCTCTACATGCGGGTTTCACATGCCACCAACTCCACATTCACAGGCAACTTCAGCGCCACAGCCGTTTTCAGATAGCCCTCAATGCAAAGGCTCTAGACGCAAATATTTGGTGTGAGAGCTAATTCAATCAAGGAAACACTGCATGTTGGTGAAGGGCATATTGAAGAAGTGATCAGCCGAGTGGTTCTTGTGGGAGAACAACTCCATTTGTGCTCACTAACTTCACACACCATCAGGCTTCCAAGCAGCTCTCAAGGAAACTCAGTTTTCACACTCTATGCTTAGTGCCCTTTGAGTGCCTAGGACTGAAATGAAGCTTGGTCAGCATCCCACATAAACGAATGCTCCACATGCGGGTTTCACATGCCACCAACTCCACATTCACAGGCAACTTCAGCGCCACTCAGCCGTTTTCAGATAGCCCTCAATGCAAAGGCTCTAGACGCAAATATTGGTGTGAGAGCTAATTCAATCAAGGAAACACTGCATGTTGGTGAAGGGCATATTGAAGAAGGATCAGCCAAGTGGTTCTTGTGGGAGAACAACTCCATTTGGCTCACTACACTTCACACACCATCAGGCTTCCAAGCAGCTCTCAAGGAAACTCAGTTTTCACACTCTATGGCTTAGTGCCCTTGAGTGGCATTATCTAGGAATGAACCTGGTAGAGCATCCACACGTACGAATATCCACTTGCCGGGGTTTCACATGGTACACCAACTCCACATTCACAGGCAACTTCAGCGCCACAGCCGTTTTCAGATAGCCCTCAATGCAAAGGCTCTAGACGCAAATATTGGTGTGAGAGCTAATTCAATCAAGGAAACACTGCATGTTGGTGAAGGGCATATTGAAGAAGGATCAGCCGAGTGGTTCTTGTGGGAGAACAACTGCATTTGCGCTCACTAACTTCACACACCATCAGGCTTCCAAGCAGCTCTCAAGAAAAGTCAGTTTTCACACTCTATGCTTAGTGCCCTTTGAGTGCATTATCTAGGAATGAACCTGGTAGAGCATCCCACACAAACGAATGCTCCACATGCGGGTTTCACATGCCAACCAACTTCCACATTCACAGGCAACTTCAGCGCCACAGCCGTTTTCAGATAGCCCTCAATGCAAAGGCTCTAGACGCAAATATTGGTGTGAGAGCTAATTCAATCAAGGAAACACTGCATGTTGGTGAGAGGGCATATTGAAGAAGGGATCAGCCGAGTGGTTCTTGTGGGAGAAACCAACTCCATTTGGCTACTATCACTATCTTCACACCATCAGGCTTCCAAGCAGCTCTCAAGGAAACTCAGTTTTCACACTCTATGCTTAGTGCTCTTTGTGTGCCTAGACTGAATGAAATGAATCTTGGTCAGATCCCACGACAAACGAATGCTCCACATGCGGGTTTCACATGCCACCAACTCCACATTCACAGGCAACTTCAGCGCCACAGCCGTTTTCAGATAGCCCTCAATGCAAAGGCTCTAGACGCAAATATTGGTGTGAGAGATAATTCAATCAGGAAACACTGCATGTTGGGTGAAGGGCTTATTGAAGAAGGATCAGCCGAGTGGTTCTTGTGGGAGAACAACTCCATTTGGCTCACTAACTTCACACACCATCCATAGCTTCCAAGCAGCTTCTCAGGAAACTCAGTTTCACACTTCTATGCTTAGTGCCCTTGAGTGCCTAGGACTGAAATGAAGCTTGGTCAGCATCCCTAACATAAACGAATGCTCACATGCGGGTTTCACATGACCACCAACTCCACATTCACAGTCAACTTCAGCGCCACAGCCGTTTTCAGATAGCCCTCAATGCAAAGGCTCTAGACGCAAATATTGGTGTGAGAGCTAATTCAATCAAGGAAACACTGCATGTTGGTGAAGGGCATATTGAAGAAGGATCAGCCGAGTGGTTTCTTGTGGGAGAACAACTCCATGTGGCTCACTAACTTCACACACCATCAGGCTTCCAAGCAGCTCTCAAGGAAACTCAGTTTTCACACTCTATGCTTAGTGCCCTTTGAGTGCATTATCTAGGAATGAACCTGGTAGAGCATCCCACACGTACGAATGATCCACTTGCGGGTTTCACATGCCACCAACTCCACATTCACAGGCAACTTCAGCGCCACAGCCGTTTTCAGATAGCCCTCAATGCAAAGGCTCTAGACGCAAATATTGGTGTGAGAGCTAATTCAATCAAGGAAACACTGCATGTTGGTGAAGGGCATATTGAAGAAGGATCAGCCGAGTGGTTCTTGTGGGAGAACAACTCCATTTGGCTCACTAACTTCACACACCATCAGGCTTCCAAGCAGCTCTCAAGAAAACTCAGTTTTCACACTCTATGCTTAGTGCCCTTTGAGTGCATTATCTAGGAATGAACCTGGTAGAGCATCCCACACAAACGAATGCTCCACATGCGGGTTTCACATGCCACCAACTCCACATTCACAGGCAACTTCAGCGCCACAGCCGTTTTCAGATAGCCCTCAATGCAAAGGCTCTAGACGCAAATATTGGTGTGAGAGCTAATTCAATCAAGGAAACACTGCATGTTGGTGAAGGGCATATTGAAGAAGGATCAGCCGAGTGGTTCTTGTGGGAGAACAACTCCATTTGGCTCACTAACTTCACACACCATCAGGCTTCCAAGCAGCTCTCAAGGAAACTCAGTTTTCACACTCTATGCTTAGTGCTCTTTGTGTGCCTAGGACTGAAATGAAGCTTGGTCAGCATCCCACATAAACGAATGCTCCACATGCGGGTTTCACATGCCACCAACTCCACATTCACAGGCAACTTCAGCGCCACAGCCGTTTTCAGATAGCCCTCAATGCAAAGGCTCTAGACGCAAATATTGGTGTGAGAGCTAATTCAATCAAGGAAACACTGCATGTTGGTGAAGGGCATATTGAAGAAGGATCAGCCGAGTGGTTCTTGTGGAGAACAACTCCATTTGGCTCACTAACTTCACACACCATCAGGCTTCCAAGCAGCTCTCAAGGAAACTCAGTTTTCACACTCTATGCTTAGTGCTCTTTGTGTGCCTAGGACTGAAATGAAGCTTGGTCAGATTCCACGCAAACGAATGCTCCACATGCGGGTTTCACATGCCACCAACTCCACATTCACAGGCAACTTCAGCGCCACAGCCGTTTTCAGATAGCCCTCAATGCAAAGGCTCTAGACGCAAATATTGGTGTGAGAGCTAATTCAATCAAGGAAACACTGCATGTTGGTGAAGGGCATATTGAAGAAGGATCAGCCGAGTGGTTCTTGTGGGAGAACAACTCATTTGGCTCACTAACTTCACACACCATCAGGCTTCCAAGCAGCTCTCAAGGAAACTCAGTTTTCACACTCTATGCTTAGTGCCCTTTGAGTGCCTAGGACTGAAATGAAGCTTGGTCAGCATCCCACATAAACGAATGCTCCACATGCGGGTTTCACATGCCACCAACTCCACATTCACAGGCAACTTCAGCGCCACAGCCGTTTTCAGATAGCCCTCAATGCAAAGGCTCTAGACGCAAATATTGGTGTGAGAGCTAATTCAATCAAGGAAACACTGCATGTTGGTGAAGGGCATATTGAAGAAGGATCAGCCAAGTGGTTCTTGTGGGAGAACAACTCCATTTGGCTCACTAACTTCACACACCATCAGGCTTCCAAGCAGCTCTCAAGGAAACTCAGTTTTCACACTCTATGCTTAGTGCCCTTTGAGTGCATTATCTAGGAATGAACCTGGTAGAGCATCCCACACGTACGAATGATCCACTTGCGGGTTTCACATGCCACCAACTCCACATTCACAGGCAACTTCAGCGCCACAGCCGTTTTCAGATAGCCCTCAATGCAAAGGCTCTAGACGCAAATATTGGTGTGAGAGCTAATTCAATCAAGGAAACACTGCATGTTGGTGAAGGGCATATTGAAGAAGGATCAGCCGAGTGGTTCTTGTGGGAGAACAACTGCATTTGGCTCACTAACTTCACACACCATCAGGCTTCCAAGCAGCTCTCAAGAAAAGTCAGTTTTCACACTCTATGCTTAGTGCCCTTTGAGTGCATTATCTAGGAATGAACCTGGTAGAGCATCCCACACAAACGAATGCTCCACATGCGGGTTTCACATGCCACCAACTCCACATTCACAGGCAACTTCAGCGCCACAGCCGTTTTCAGATAGCCCTCAATGCAAAGGCTCTAGACGCAAATATTGGTGTGAGAGCTAATTCAATCAAGGAAACACTGCATGTTGGTGAAGGGCATATTGAAGAAGGATCAGCCGAGTGGTTCTTGTGGGAGAACAACTCCATTTGGCTCACTAACTTCACACACCATCAGGCTTCCAAGCAGCTCTCAAGGAAACTCAGTTTTCACACTCTATGCTTAGTGCTCTTTGTGTGCCTAGGACTGAAATGAATCTTGGTCAGCATCCCACACAAACGAATGCTCCACATGCGGGTTTCACATGCCACCAACTCCACATTCACAGGCAACTTCAGCGCCACAGCCGTTTTCAGATAGCCCTCAATGCAAAGGCTCTAGACGCAAATATTGGTGTGAGAGCTAATTCAATCAAGGAAACACTGCATGTTGGTGAAGGGCATATTGAAGAAGGATCAGCCGAGTGGTTCTTGTGGGAGAACAACTCCATGTGGCTCACTAACTTCACACACCATCAGGCTTCCAAGCAGCTCTCAAGGAAACTCAGTTTTCACACTCTATGCTTAGTGCCCTTTGAGTGCATTATCTAGGAATGAACCTGGTAGAGCATCCCACACGTACGAATGATCCACTTGCGGGTTTCACATGCCACCAACTCCACATTCACAGGCAACTTCAGCGCCACAGCCGTTTTCAGATAGCCCTCAATGCAAAGGCTCTAGACGCAAATATTGGTGTGAGAGCTAATTCAATCAAGGAAACACTGCATGTTGGTGAAGGGCATATTGAAGAAGGATCAGCCGAGTGGTTCTTGTGGGAGAACAACTCCATTTGGCTCACTAACTTCACACACCATCAGGCTTCCAAGCAGCTCTCAAGGAAACTCAGTTTTCACACTCTATGCTTAGTGCCCTTTGAGTGCCTAGGACTGAAATGAAGCTTGGTCAGCATCCCACATAAACGAATGCTCCACATGCGGGTTTCAAATGCCACCAACTCCACATTCACAGGCAACTTCAGCGCCACAGCCGTTTTCAGATAGCCCTCAATGCAAAGGCTCTAGACGCAAATATTGGTGTGAGAGCTAATTCAATCAAGGAAACACTGCATGTTGGTGAAGGGCATATTGAAGAAGGATCAGCCAAGTGGTTCTTGTGGGAGAACAACTCCATTTGGCTCACTAACTTCACACACCATCAGGCTTCCAAGCAGCTCTCAAGGAAACTCAGTTTTCACACTCTATGCTTAGTGCCCTTTGAGTGCATTATCTAGGAATGAACCTGGTAGAGCATCCCACACGTACGAATGATCCACTTGCGGGTTTCACATGCCACCAACTCCACATTCACAGGCAACTTCAGCGCCACAGCCGTTTTCAGATAGCCCTCAATGCAAAGGCTCTAGACGCAAATATTGGTGTGAGAGCTAATTCAATCAAGGAAACACTGCATGTTGGTGAAGGGCATATTGAAGAAGGATCAGCCGAGTGGTTCTTGTGGGAGAACAACTGCATTTGGCTCACTAACTTCACACACCATCAGGCTTCCAAGCAGCTCTCAAGAAAAGTCAGTTTTCACACTCTATGCTTAGTGCCCTTTGAGTGCATTATCTAGGAATGAACCTGGTAGAGCATCCCACACAAACGAATGCTCCACATGCGGGTTTCACATGCCACCAACTCCACATTCACAGGCAACTTCAGCGCCACAGCCGTTTTCAGATAGCCCTCAATGCAAAGGCTCTAGACGTAAATATTGGTGTGAGAGCTAATTCAATCAAGGAAACACTGCATGTTGGTGAAGGGCATATTGAAGAAGGATCAGCCGAGTGGTTCTTGTGGGAGAACAACTCCATTTGGCTCACTAACTTCACACACCATCAGGCTTCCAAGCAGCTCTCAAGGAAACTCAGTTTTCACACTCTATGCTTAGTGCTCTTTGTGTGCCTAGGACTGAAATGAATCTTGGTCAGCATCCCACACAAACGAATGCTCCACATGCGGGTTTCACATGCCACCAACTCCACATTCACAGGCAACTTCAGCGCCACAGCCGTTTTCAGATAGCCCTCAATGCAAAGGCTCTAGACGCAAATATTGGTGTGAGAGCTAATTCAATCAAGGAAACACTGCATGTTGGTGAAGGGCTTATTGAAGAAGGATCAGCCGAGTGGTTCTTGTGGGAGAACAACTCCATTTGGCTCACTAACTTCACACACCATCAGGCTTCCAAGCAGCTCTCAAGGAAACTCAGTTTTCACACTCTATGCTTAGTGCCCTTTGAGTGCCTAGGACTGAAATGAAGCTTGGTCAGCATCCCACATAAACGAATGCTCCACATGCGGGTTTCACATGCCACCAACTCCACATTCACAGTCAACTTCAGCGCCACAGCCGTTTTCAGATAGCCCTCAATGCAAAGGCTCTAGACGCAAATATTTGTGTGAGAGCTAATTCAATCAAGGAAACACTGCATGTTGGTGAAGGGCATATTGAAGAAGGATCAGCCGAGTGGTTCTTGTGGGAGAACAACTCCATGTGGCTCACTAACTTCACACACCATCAGGCTTCCAAGCAGCTCTCAAGGAAACTCAGTTTTCACACTCTATGCTTAGTGCCCTTTGAGTGCATTATCTAGGAATGAACCTGGTAGAGCATCCCACACGTACGAATGATCCACTTGCGGGTTTCACATGCCACCAACTCCACATTCACAGGCAACTTCAGCGCCACAGCCGTTTTCAGATAGCCCTCAATGCAAAGGCTCTAGACGCAAATATTGGTGTGAGAGCTAATTCAATCAAGGAAACACTGCATGTTGGTGAAGGGCATATTGAAGAAGGATCAGCCGAGTGGTTCTTGTGGGAGAACAACTCCATTTGGCTCACTAACTTCACACACCATCAGGCTTCCAAGCAGCTCTCAAGAAAACTCAGTTTTCACACTCTATGCTTAGTGCCCTTTGAGTGCATTATCTAGGAATGAACCTGGTAGAGCATCCCACACAAACGAATGCTCCACATGCGGGTTTCACATGCCACCAACTCCACATTCACAGGCAACTTCAGCGCCACAGCCGTTTTCAGATAGCCCTCAATGCAAAGGCTCTAGACGCAAATATTGGTGTGAGAGCTAATTCAATCAAGGAAACACTGCATGTTGGTGAAGGGCATATTGAAGAAGGATCAGCCGAGTGGTTCTTGTGGGAGAACAACTCCATTTGGCTCACTAACTTCACACACCATCAGGCTTCCAAGCAGCTCTCAAGGAAACTCAGTTTTCACACTCTATGCTTAGTGCCCTTTGAATGCATTATCTAGGAATGAACCTGGTAGAGCATCCCACACAAACGAATGCTCCACATGCGGGTTTCACATGCCACCAACTCCACATTCACAGGCAACTTCAGCGCCAGAGCCGTTTTCAGATAGCCCTCAATGCAAAGGCTCTAGACGCAAATATTGGTGTGAGAGCTAATTCAATCAAGGAAACACTGCATGTTGGTGAAGGGCATATTGAAGAAGGATCAGCCGAGTGGTTCTTGTGGGAGAACAACTCCATTTGGCTCACTAACTTCACACACCATCAGGCTTCCAAGCAGCTCTCAAGGAAACTCAGTTTTCACACTCTATGCTTAGTGCTCTTTGTGTTCCTAGGACTGAAATGAAGCTTGGTCAGCATCCCACACAAACGAATGCTCCACATGCGGGTTTCACATGCCACCAACTCCACATTCACAGGCAACTTCAGCGCCACAGCCGTTTTCAGATAGCCCTCAATGCAAAGGCTCTAGACGCAAATATTGGTGTGAGAGCTAATTCAATCAAGGAAACACTACATGTTGGTGAAGGGCTTATTGAAGAAGGATCAGCCGAGTGGTTCTTGTGGGAGAACAACTCCATTTGGCTCACTAACTTCACACACCATCAGGCTTCCAAGCAGCTCTCAAGGAAACTCAGTTTTCACACTCTATGCTTAGTGCCCTTTGAGTGCCTAGGACTGAAATGAAGCTTGGTCAGCATCCCACATAAACGAATGCTCCACATGCGGGTTTCACATGCCACCAACTCCACATTCACAGGCAACTTCAGCGCCACAGCCGTTTTCAGATAGCCCTCAATGCAAAGGCTCTAGACGCAAATATTGGTGTGAGAGCTAATTCAATCAAGGAAACACTGCATGTTGGTGAAGGGCATATTGAAGAAGGATCAGCCAAGTGGTTCTTGTGGGAGAACAACTCCATTTGGCTCACTAACTTCACACACCATCAGGCTTCCAAGCAGCTCTCAAGGAAACTCAGTTTTCACACTCTATGCTTAGTGCCCTTTGAGTGCATTATCTAGGAATGAACCTGGTAGAGCATCCCACACGTACGAATGATCCACTTGCGGGTTTCACATGCCACCAACTCCACATTCACAGGCAACTTCAGCGCCACAGCCGTTTTCAGATAGCCCTCAATGCAAAGGCTCTAGACGCAAATATTGGTGTGAGAGCTAATTCAATCAAGGAAACACTGCATGTTGGTGAAGGGCATATTGAAGAAGGATCAGCCGAGTGGTTCTTGTGGGAGAACAACTGCATTTGGCTCACTAACTTCACACACCATCAGGCTTCCAAGCAGCTCTCAAGAAAAGTCAGTTTTCACACTCTATGCTTAGTGCCCTTTGAGTGCATTATCTAGGAATGAACCTGGTAGAGCATCCCACACAAACGAATGCTCCACATGCGGGTTTCACATGCCACCAACTCCACATTCACAGGCAACTTCAGCGCCACAGCCGTTTTCAGATAGCCCTCAATGCAAAGGCTCTAGACGCAAATATTGGTGTGAGAGCTAATTCAATCAAGGAAACACTGCATGTTGGTGAAGGGCATATTGAAGAAGGATCAGCCGAGTGGTTCTTGTGGGAGAACAACTCCATTTGGCTCACTAACTTCACACACCATCAGGCTTCCAAGCAGCTCTCAAGGAAACTCAGTTTTCACACTCTATGCTTAGTGCCCTTTGAGTGCATTATCTAGGAATGAACCTGGTAGAGCATCCCACACAAACGAATGCTCCACATGCGGGTTTCACATGCCACCAACTCCACATTCACAGGCAACTTCAGTGCCACAGCCGTTTTCAGATAGCCCTCAATGCAAAGGCTCTAGACGCAAATATTGGTGTGAGAGCTAATTCAATCAAGGAAACACTGCATGTTGGTGAAGGGCATATTGAAGAAGAATCAGCCGAGTGGTTCTTGTGGGAGAACAACTCCATGTGGCTCACTAACTTCACACACCATCAGGCTTCCAAGCAGCTCTCAAGGAAACTCAGTTTTCACACTCTATGCTTAGTGCTCTTTGTGTGCCTAGGACTGAAATGAAGCTTGGTCAGCATCCCACATAAACGAATGCTCCACATGCGGGTTTCACATGCCACCAACTCCACATTCACAGGCAACTTCAGCGCCACAGCCGTTTTCAGATAGCCCTCAATGCAAAGGCTCTAGACGCAAATATTGGTGTGAGAGCTAATTCAATCAAGGAAACACTGCATGTTGGTGAAGGGCATATTGAAGAAGGATCAGCCGAGTGGTTCTTGTGGGAGAACAACTCCATTTGGCTCACTAACTTCACACACCATCAGGCTTCCAAGCAGCTCTCAAGGAAACTCAGTTTTCACACTCTATGCTTAGTGCTCTTTGTGTGCCTAGGACTGAAATGAAGCTTGGTCAGCATCCCACGCAAACGAATGCTCCACATGCGGGTTTCACATGCCACCAACTCCACATTCACAGGCAACTTCAGCGCCACAGCCGTTTTCAGATAGCCCTCAATGCAAAGGCTCTAGACGCAAATATTGGTGTGAGAGCTAATTCAATCAAGGAAACACTGCATGTTGGTGAAGGGCATATTGAAGAAGGATCAGCCGAGTGGTTCTTGTGGGAGAACAACTCCATTTGGCTCACTAACTTCACACACCATCAGGCTTCCAAGCAGCTCTCAAGGAAACTCAGTTTTCACACTCTATGCTTAGTGCTCTTTGTGTGCCTAGGACTGAAATGAAGCTTGATCAGCATCCCACACAAACGAATGCTCCACATGCGGGTTTCACATGCCACCAACTCCACATTCACAGGCAACTTCAGCGCCACAGCCGTTTTCAGATAGCCCTCAATGCAAAGGCTCTAGACGCAAATATTGGTGTGAGAGCTAATTCAATCAAAGAAACAATGCATGTTGGTGAAGGGCATATTGAAGAAGGATCAGCCGAGTGGTTCTTGTGGGAGAACAACTCCATTTGGCTCACTAACTTCACACACCATCAGGCTTCCAAGCAGCTCTCAAGGAAACTCAGTTTTCACACTCTATGCTTAGTGCCCTTTGATTGCATTATCTAGGAATGAACCTGGTAGAGCATCCCAAACAAACGAATGATCCACTTGCGGGTTTCACATGCCACCAACTCCACATTCACAGGCAACTTCAGCGCCACAGCCGTTTTCAGATAGCCCTCAATGCAAAGGCTCTAGACGCAAATATTGGTGTGAGAGCTAATTCAATCAAGGAAACACTGCATGTTGGTGAAGGGCATATTGAAGAAGGATCAGCCGAGTGGTTCTTGTGGGAGAACAACTCCATTTGGCTCACTAACTTCACACACCATCAGGCTTCCAAGCAGCTCTCAAGGAAACTCAGTTTTCACACTCTATGCTTAGTGCCCTTTGAGTGCCTAGGACTGAAATGAAGCTTGGTCAGCATCCCACATAAACGAATGCTCCACATGCGGGTTTCACATGCCACCAACTCCACATTCACAGGCAACTTCAGCGCCACAACCGTTTTCAGATAGCCCTCAATGCAAAGGCTCTAGACGCAAATATTGGTGTGAGAGCTAATTCAATCAAGGAAACACTGCATGTTGGTGAAGGGCATATTGAAGAAGGATCAGCCAAGTGGTTCTTGTGGGAGAACAACTCCATGTGGCTCACTAACTTCACACACGATCAGGCTTCCAAGCAGCTCTCAAGGAAACTCAGTTTTCACACTCTATGCTTAGTGCCCTTTGAGTGCATTATTTAGGAATGAACCTGGTAGAGCATCCCACACGTACGAATGATCCACTTGCGGGTTTCACATGCCACCAACTCCACATTCACAGGCAACTTCAGCGCCACAGCCGTTTTCAGATAGCCCTCAATGCAAAGGCTCTAGACGCAAATATTTGTGTGAGAGCTAATTCAATCAAGGAAACACTGCATGTTGGTGAAGGGCATATTGAAGAAGGATCAGCCAAGTGGTTCTTGTGGGAGAACAACTCCATTTGGCTCACTAACTTCACACACCATCAGGCTTCCAAGCAGCTCTCAAGGAAACTCAGTTTTCACACTCTATGCTTAGTGCCCTTTGAGTGCATTATCTAGGAATGAACCTGGTAGAGCATCCCACACAAACGAATGCTCCACATGCGGGTTTCACATGCCACCAACTCCACATTCAAAGGCAACTTCAGTGCCACAGCCGTTTTCAGATAGCCCTCAATGCAAAGGCTATAGACGCAAATATTGGTGTGAGAGCTAATTCAATCAAGGAAACACTGCATGTTGGTGAAGGGCATATTGAAGAAGAATCAGCCGAGTGGTTCTTGTGGGAGAACAACTCCATTTGGCTCACTAACTTCACACACCATCAGGCTTCCAAGCAGCTCTCAAGGAAACTCAGTTTTCACACTCTATGCTTAGTGCTCTTTGTGTGCCTAGGACTGAAATGAAGCTTGGTCAGCATCCCACACAAACGAATGCTCCACATGCGGGTTTCACATGTCACCAACTCCACATTCACAGGCAACTTCAGCGCCACAGCCGTTTTCAGATAGCCCTCAATGCAAAGGCTCTAGACGCAAATATTGGTGTGAGAGCTAATTCAATCAAGGAAACACTGCATGTTGGTGAAGGGCATATTGAAGAAGGATCAGCCGAGTGGTTCTTGTGGGAGAACAACTCCATTTGGCTCACTAACTTCACACACCATCAGGCTTCCAAGCAGCTCTCAAGGAAACTCAGTTTTCACACTCTATGCTTAGTGCTCTTTGTGTGCCTAGGACTGAAATGAAGCTTGGTCAGCATCCCACACAAACGAATGCTCCACATGCGGGTTTCACATGCCACCAACTCCACATTCACAGGCAACTTCAGCGCCACAGCCGTTTTCAGATAGCCCTCAATGCAAAGGCTCTAGACGCAAATATTGGTGTGAGAGCTAATTCAATCAAGGAAACACTGCATGTTGGTGAAGGGCATATTGAAGAAGGATCAGCCGAGTGGTTCTTGTGGGAGAACAACTCCATTTGGCTCACTAACTTCACACACCATCAGGCTTCCAAGCAGCTCTCAAGGAAACTCAGTTTTCACACTCTATGCTTAGTGCCCTTTGAGTGCCTAGGACTGAAATGAAGCTTGGTCAGCATCCCACATAAACGAATGCTCCACATGCGGGTTCAACATGCCACCAACTCCACATTCACAGGCAACTTCAGCACTACAACCGTTTTCAGATAGCCCTCAATGCAAAGGCTCTAGACGCAAATATTGGTGTGAGAGCTAATTCAATCAAGGAAACACTGCATGTTGGTGAAGGGCATATTGAAGAAGGATCAGCCAAGTGGTTCTTGTGGGAGAACAACTCCATTTGGCTCACTAACTTCACACACCATCAGGCTTCCAAACAGCTCTCAAGGAAACTCAGTTTTCACACTCTATGCTTAGTGCCCTTTGAGTGCATTATCTAGGAATGAACCTGGTAGAGCATCCCACACGTACGAATGATCCACTTGCGGGTTTCACATGCCACCAACTCCACATTCACAGGCAACTTCAGCGCCACAGCCGTTTTCAGATAGCCCTCAATGCAAAGGCTCTAGACGCAAATATTGGTGTGAGAGCTAATTCAATCAAGGAAACACTGCATGTTGGTGAAGGGCATATTGAAGAAGAATCAGCCGAGTGGTTCTTGTGGGAGAACAACTCCATTTGGCTCACTAACTTCACACACCATCAGGCTTCCAAGCAGCTCTCAAGGAAACTCAGTTTTCACACTCTATGCTTAGTGCTCTTTGTGTGCCTAGGACTGAAATGAAGCTTGGTCAGCATCCCACACAAACGAATGCTCCACATGCGGGTTTCACATGCCACCAACTCCACATTCACAGGCAACTTCAGCGCCACAGCCGTTTTCAGATAGCCCTCAATGCAAAGGCTCTAGACGCAAATATTGGTGTGAGAGCTAATTCAATCAAGGAAACACTGCATGTTGGTGAAGGGCATATTGAAGAAGGATCAGCCGAGTGGTTCTTGTGGGAGAACAACTCCATTTGGCTCACTAACTTCACACACCATCAGGCTTCCAAGCAGCTCTCAAGGAAACTCAGTTTTCACACTCTATGCTTAGTGCTCTTTGTGTGCCTAGGACTGAAATGAAGCTTGATCAGCATCCCACACAAACGAATGCTCCACATGCGGGTTTCACATGCCACCAACTCCACATTCACAGGCAACTTCAGCGCCACAGCCGTTTTCAGATAGCCCTCAATGCAAAGGCTCTAGACGCAAATATTGGTGTGAGAGCTAATTCAATCAAAGAAACAATGCATGTTGGTGAAGGGCATATTGAAGAAGGATCAGCCGAGTGGTTCTTGTGGGAGAACAACTCCATTTGGCTCACTAACTTCACACACCATCAGGCTTCCAAGCAGCTCTCAAGGAAACTCAGTTTTCACACTCTATGCTTAGTGCCCTTTGAGTGCATTATCTAGGAATGAACCTGGTAGAGCATCCAACACGTACGAATGATCCACTTGCGGGTTTCACATGCCACCAACTCCACATTCACAGGCAACTTCAGCGCCACAGCCGTTTTCAGATAGCCCTCAATGCAAAGGCTCTAGACGCAAATATTGGTGTGAGAGCTAATTCAATCAAGGAAACACTGCATGTTGGTGAAGGGCATATTGAAGAAGGATCAGCCGAGTGGTTCTTGTGGGAGAACAACTCCATTTGGCTCACTAACTTCACACACCATCAGGCTTCCAAGCAGCTCTCAAGGAAACTCAGTTTTCACACTCTATGCTTAGTGCCCTTTGAGTGCATTATCTAGGAATGAACCTGGTAGAGCATCCCACACGTACGAATGATCCACTTGCGGGTTTCACATGCCACCAACTCCACATTCACAGGCAACTTCAGCGCCACAGCCGTTTTCAGATAGCCCTCAAAGCAAAGGCTCTAGACGCAAATATTGGTGTGAGAGCTAATTCAATCAAGGAAACACTGCATGTTGGTGAAGGGCATATTGAAGAAGGATCAGCCGAGTGGTTCTTGTGGGAGAACAACTCCATTTGGCTCACTAACTTCACACACCATCAGGCTTCCAAGCAGCTCTCAAGGAAACTCAGTTTTCACACTCTATGCTTAGTGCTCTTTGTGTGCCTAGGACTGAAATGAAGCTTGGTCAGCATCCCACACAAACGAATACTCCACATGCGGGTTTCACATGCCACCAACTCCACATTCACAGGCAACTTCAGCGCCACAGCCGTTTTCAGATAGCCCTCAATGCAAAGGCTCTAGACGCAAATATTGGTGTGAGAGCTAATTCAATCAAGGAAACACTGCATGTTGGTGAAGGGCATATTGAAGAAGGATCAGCCGAGTGGTTCTTGTGGGAGAACAACTCCATTTGGCTCACTAACTTCACACACCATCAGGCTTCCAAGCAGCTCTCAAGGAAACTCAGTTTTCACACCCTATGCTTAGTGCTCTTTGTGTGCCTAGGACTGAAATGAAGCTTGGTCAGCATCCCACACAAACGAATGCTCCACATGCGGGTTTCACATGCCACCAACTCCACATTCACAGGCAACTTCAGCGCCACAGCCGTTTTCAGATAGCCCTCAATGCAAAGGCTCTAGACTCAAATATTGGTGTGAGAGCTAATTCAATCAAGGAAACACTGCATGTTGGTGAAGGGCATATTGAAGAAGGATCAGCCGAGTGGTTCTTGTGGGAGAACAACTCCATTTGGCTCACTAACTTCACACACCATCAGGCTTCCAAGCAGCTCTCAAGGAAACTCAGTTTTCACACTCTATGCTTAGTGCCCTTTGAGTACATTATCTAGGAATGAACCTGGTAGAGCATCCCACACAAACGAATGCTCCACATGCGGGTTTCACATGCCACCAACTCCACATTCACAGGCAACTTCAGCGCCACAGCCGTTTTCAGATAGCCCTCAATGCAAAGGCTCTAGACGCAAATATTGGTGTGAGAGCTAATTCAATCAAGGAAACACTGCATGTTGGTGAAGGGCATATTGAAGAAGGATCAGCCGAGTGGTTCTTGTGGGAGAACAACTCCATTTGGCTCACTAACTTCACACACCATCAGGCTTCCAAGCAGCTCTCAAGGAAACTCAGTTTTCACACTCTATGCTTAGTGCTCTTTGTGTGCCTAGGACTGAAATGAAGCATGGTCAGCATCCCACACAAACGAATGCTCCACATGCGGGTTTCACATGCCACCAACTCCACATTCACAGGCAACTTCAGCGCCACAGCCGTTTTCAGATAGCCCTCAATGCAAAGGCTCTAGACGCAAATATTGGTGTGAGAGCTAATTCAATCAAGGAAACACTGCATGTTGGTGAAGGGCATATTGAAGAAGGATCAGCCGAGTGGTTCTTGTGGGAGAACAACTTCATGTGGCTCACTAACTTCACACACCATCAGGCTTCCAAGCAGCTCTCAAGGAAACTCAGTTTTCACACTCTATGCTTAGTGCCCTTTGAGTGCATTATCTAGGAATGAACCTGGTAGAGCATCCCACACGTACGAATGATCCACTTGCGGGTGTCACATGCCACCAACTCCACATTCACAGGCAACTTCAGCGCCACAGCCGTTTTCAGATAGCCCTCAATGCAAAGGCTCTAGACTCAAATATTGGTGTGAGAGCTAATTCAATCAAGGAAACACTGCATGTTGGTGAAGGGCATATTGAAGAAGGATCAGCCGAGTGGTTCTTGTGGGAGAACAACTCCATTTGGCTCACTAACTTCACACACCATCAGGCTTCCAAACAGCTCTCAAGGAAACTCAGTTTTCACACTCTATGCTTAGTGCCCTTTGAGTGCATTATCTAGGAATGAACCTGGTAGAGCATCCCACACGTACGAATGATCCACTTGCGGGTTTCACATGCCACCAACTCCACATTCACAGGCAACTTCAGCGCCACAGCCGTTTTCAGATAGCCCTCAATGCAAAGGCTCTAGACGCAAATATTGGTGTGAGAGCTAATTCAATCAAGGAAACACTGCATGTTGGTGAAGGGCATATTGAAGAAGGATCAGCCGAGTGGTTCTTGTGGGAGAACAACTCCATTTGGCTCACTAACTTCACACACCATCAGGCTTCCAAGCAGCTCTCAAGGAAACTCAGTTTTCACACTCTATGCTTAGTGCTCTTTGTGTGCCTAGGACTGAAATGAAGCTTGGTCAGCATCCCACACAAACGAATGCTCCACATGCGGGTTTCACATGCCACCAACTCCACATTCACAGGCAACTTCAGCGCCACAGCCGTTTTCAGATAGCCCTCAATGCAAAGGCTCTAGACGCAAATATTGATGTGAGAGTTAATTCAATCAAGGAAACACTGCATGTTGGTGAAGGGCATATTGAAGAAGGATCAGCCGAGTGGTTCTTGTGGGAGAACAACTCCATTTGGCTCACTAACTTCACACACCATCAGGCTTCCAAGCAGCTCTCAAGGAAACTCAGTTTTCACACCCTATGCTTAGTGCTCTTTGTGTGCCTAGGACTGAAATGAAGCTTGGTCAGCATCCCACACAAACGAATGCTCCACATGCGGGTTTCACATGCCACCAACTCCACATTCACAGGCAACTTCAGCGCCACAGCCGTTTTCAGATAGCCCTCAATGCAAAGGCTCTAGACGCAAATATTGGTGTGAGAGCTAATTCAATCAAGGAAACACTGCATGTTGGTGAAGGGCATATTGAAGAAGGATCAGCCGAGTGGTTCTTGTGGGAGAACAACTCCATTTGGCTCACTAACTTCA
The DNA here is from genome assembly GCF_030435755.1 of Ochotona princeps. Classification (NCBI taxonomy): domain Eukaryota; kingdom Metazoa; phylum Chordata; class Mammalia; order Lagomorpha; family Ochotonidae; genus Ochotona; species Ochotona princeps. The sequence continues at coordinate 18,713 of NW_026698645.1, forward strand.
CACACCATCAGGCTTCCAAGCAGCTCTCAAGGAAACTCAGTTTTCACACTCTATGCTTAGTGCCCTTTGAGTACATTATCTAGGAATGAACCTGGTGGAGCATCCCACACAAACGAATGCTCCACATGCGGGTTTCACATGCCACCAACTCCACATTCACAGGCAACTTCAGCGCCACAGCCGTTTTCAGATAGCCCTCAATGCAAAGGCTCTAGACGCAAATATTGGTGTGAGAGCTAATTCAATCAAGGAAACACTGCATGTTGGTGAAGGGCATATTGAAGAAGGATCAGCCGAGTGGTTCTTGTGGGAGAACAACTCCATTTGGCTCACTAACTTCACACACCATCAGGCTTCCAAGCAGCTCTCAAGGAAACTCAGTTTTCACACTCTATGCTTAGTGCTCTTTGTGTGCCTAGGACTGAAATGAAGCTTGGTCAGCATCCCACACAAACGAATACTCCACATGCGGGTTTCACATGCCACCAACTCCACATTCACAGGCAACTTCAGCGCCACAGCCGTTTTCAGATAGCCCTCAATGCAAAGGCTCTAGACGCAAATATTGGTGTGAGAGCTAATTCAATCAAGGAAACACTGCATGTTCGTGAAGGGCATATTGAAGAAGGATCAGCCGAGTGGTTCTTGTGGGAGAACAACTCCATTTGGCTCACTAACTTCACACACCATCAGGCTTCCAAGCAGCTCTCAAGGAAACTCAGTTTTCACACCCTATGCTTAGTGCTCTTTGTGTGCCTAGGACTGAAATGAAGCTTGGTCAGCATCCCACACAAACGAATGCTCCACATGCGGGTTTCACATGCCACCAACTCCACATTCACAGGCAACTTCAGCGCCACAGCCGTTTTCAGATAGCCCTCAATGCAAAGGCTCTAGACGCAAATATTGGTGTGAGAGCTAATTCAATCAAGGAAACACTGCATGTTGGTGAAGGGCATATTGAAGAAGGATCAGCCGAGTGGTTCTTGTGGGAGAACAACTCCATTTGGCTCACTAACTTCACACACCATCAGGCTTCCAAGCAGCTCTCAAGGAAACTCAGTTTTCACACTCTATGCTTAGTGCCCTTTGAGTACATTATCTAGGAATGAACCTGGTAGAGCATCCCACACAAACGAATGCTCCACATGCGGGTTTCACATGCCACCAACTCCACATTCACAGGCAACTTCAGCGCCACAGCCGTTTTCAGATAGCCCTCAATGCAAAGGCTCTAGACGCAAATATTGGTGTGAGAGCTAATTCAATCAAGGAAACACTGCATGTTGGTGAAGGGCATATTGAAGAAGGATCAGCCGAGTGGTTCTTGTGGGAGAACAACTCCATTTGGCTCACTAACTTCACACACCATCAGGCTTCCAAGCAGCTCTCAAGGAAACTCAGTTTTCACACTCTATGCTTAGTGCTCTTTGTGTGCCTAGGACTGAAATGAAGCATGGTCAGCATCCCACACAAACGAATGCTCCACATGCGGGTTTCACATGCCACCAACTCCACATTCACAGGCAACTTCAGCGCCACAGCCGTTTTCAGATAGCCCTCAATGCAAAGGCTCTAGACGCAAATATTGGTGTGAGAGCTAATTCAATCAAGGAAACACTGCATGTTGGTGAAGGGCATATTGAAGAAGGATCAGCCGAGTGGTTCTTGTGGGAGAACAACTTCATGTGGCTCACTAACTTCACACACCATCAGGCTTCCAAGCAGCTCTCAAGGAAACTCAGTTTTCACACTCTATGCTTAGTGCCCTTTGAGTGCATTATCTAGGAATGAACCTGGTAGAGCATCCCACACGTACGAATGATCCACTTGCGGGTGTCACATGCCACCAACTCCACATTCACAGGCAACTTCAGCGCCACAGCCGTTTTCAGATAGCCCTCAATGCAAAGGCTCTAGACTCAAATATTGGTGTGAGAGCTAATTCAATCAAGGAAACACTGCATGTTGGTGAAGGGCATATTGAAGAAGGATCAGCCGAGTGGTTCTTGTGGGAGAACAACTCCATTTGGCTCACTAACTTCACACACCATCAGGCTTCCAAACAGCTCTCAAGGAAACTCAGTTTTCACACTCTATGCTTAGTGCCCTTTGAGTGCATTATCTAGGAATGAACCTGGTAGAGCATCCCACACGTACGAATGATCCACTTGCGGGTTTCACATGCCACCAACTCCACATTCACAGGCAACTTCAGCGCCACAGCCGTTTTCAGATAGCCCTCAATGCAAAGGCTCTAGACGCAAATATTGGTGTGAGAGCTAATTCAATCAAGGAAACACTGCATGTTGGTGAAGGGCATATTGAAGAAGGATCAGCCGAGTGGTTCTTGTGGGAGAACAACTCCATTTGGCTCACTAACTTCACACACCATCAGGCTTCCAAGCAGCTCTCAAGGAAACTCAGTTTTCACACTCTATGCTTAGTGCTCTTTGTGTGCCTAGGACTGAAATGAAGCTTGGTCAGCATCCCACACAAACGAATGCTCCACATGCGGGTTTCACATGCCACCAACTCCACATTCACAGGCAACTTCAGCGCCACAGCCGTTTTCAGATAGCCCTCAATGCAAAGGCTCTAGACGCAAATATTGGTGTGAGAGCTAATTCAATCAAGGAAACACTGCATGTTGGTGAAGGGCATATTGAAGAAGGATCAGCCGAGTGGTTCTTGTGGGAGAACAACTCCATTTGGCTCACTAACTTCACACACCATCAGGCTTCCAAGCAGCTCTCAAGGAAACTCAGTTTTCACACTCTATGCTTAGTGCTCTTTGTGTGCCTAGGACTGAAATGAAGCTTGGTCAGCATTACACACAAACGAATACTCCACATGCGGGTTTCACATGCCACCAACTCCACATTCACAGGCAACTCAGCGCCACAGCCGTTTTCAGATAGCCCTCAATGCAAAGGCTCTAGACGCAAATATTGGTGTGAGAGTTAATTCAATCAAGGAAACACTGCATGTTGGTGAAGGGCATATTGAAGAAGGATCAGCCGAGTGGTTCTTGTGGGAGAACAACTCCATTTGGCTCACTAACTTCACACACCATCAGGCTTCCAAGCAGCTCTCAAGGAAACTCAGTTTTCACACCCTATGCTTAGTGCTCTTTGTGTGCCTAGGACTGAAATGAAGCTTGGGTCAGCATCCCACACAAACGAATGCTCCACATGCGGGTTTCACATGCCACCAACTCCACATTCACAGGCAACTTCAGCGCCACAGCCGTTTTCAGATAGCCCTCAATGCAAAGGCTCTAGACGCAAATATTGGTGTGAGAGCTAATTCAATCAAGGAAACACTGCATGTTGGTGAAGGGCATATTGAAGAAGGATCAGCCGAGTGGTTCTTGTGGGAGAACAACTCCATTTGGCTCACTAACTTCACACACCATCAGGCTTCCAAGCAGCTCTCAAGGAAACTCAGTTTTCACACTCTATGCTTAGTGCCCTTTGAGTACATTATCTAGGAATGAACCTGGTAGAGCATCCCACACAAACGAATGCTCCACATGCGGGTTTCACATGCCACCAACTCCACATTCACAGGCAACTTCAGCGCCACAGCCGTTTTCAGATAGCCCTCAATGCAAAGGCTCTAGACGCAAATATTGGTGTGAGAGCTAATTCAATCAAGGAAACACTGCATGTTGGTGAAGGGCATATTGAAGAAGGATCAGCCGAGTGGTTCTTGTGGAGAACAACTCCATTTGGCTCACTAACTTCACACACCATCAGGCTTCCAAGCAGCTCTCAAGGAAACTCAGTTTTCACACTCTATGCTTAGTGCTCTTTGTGTGCCTAGGACTGAAATGAAGCATGGTCAGCATCCCACACAAACGAATGCTCCACATGCGGGTTTCACATGCCAGAAACTCCACATTCACAGGCAACTTCAGCGCCACAGCCGTTTTCAGATAGCCCTCAATGCAAAGGCTCTAGACGCAAATATTGGTGTGAGAGCTAATTCAATCAAGGAAACACTGCATGTTGGTGAAGGGCATATTGAAGAAGGATCAGCCGAGTGGTTCTTGTGGGAGAACAACTTCATGTGGCTCACTAACTTCACACACCATCAGGCTTCCAAGCAGCTCTCAAGGAAACTCAGTTTTCACACTCTATGCTTAGTGCCCTTTGAGTGCATTATCTAGGAATTAACCTGGTAGAGCATCCCACACAAACGAATGCTCCACTTGCGGGTGTCACATGCCACCAACTCCACATTCACAGGCAACTTAAGCGCCACAGCCGTTTTCAGATAGCCCTCAATGCAAAGGCTCTAGACTCAAATATTGGTGTGAGAGCTAATTCAATCAAGGAAACACTGCATGTTGGTGAAGGGCATATTGAAGAAGGATCAGCCGAGTGGTTCTTGTGGGAGAACAACTCCATTTGGCTCACTAACTTCACACACCATCAGGCTTCCAAACAGCTCTCAAGGAAACTCAGTTTTCACACTCTATGCTTAGTGCCCTTTGAGTGCATTATCTAGGAATGAACCTGGTAGAGCATCCCACACGTACGAATGATCCACTTGCGGGTTTCACATGCACCAACTCCACATTCACAGGCAACTTCAGCGCCACAGCCGTTTTCAGATAGCCCTCAATGCAAAGGCTCTAGACGCAAATATTGGTGTGTGAGAGCTAATTCAATCAAGGAAACACTGCATGTTGGTGAAGGGCATATTGAAGAAGGATCAGCCGAGTGGTTCTTGTGGGAGAACAACTCCATTTGGCTCACTAACTTCACACACCATCAGGCTTCCAAGCAGCTCTCAAGGAAACTCAGTTTTCACACTCTATGCTTAGTGCTCTTTGTGTGCCTAGGACTGAAATGATGCTTGGTCAGCATCCCACACAAACGAATGCTCCACATGCGGGTTTCACATGCCACCAACTCCACATTCACAGGCAACTTCAGCGCCACAGCCGTTTTCAGATAGCCCTCAATGCAAAGGCTCTAGACGCAAATATTGGTGTGAGAGCTAATTCAATCATGGAAACACTGCATGTTTGGTGAAGGGCATATTGAAGAAGGATCAGCCGAGTGGTTCTTGTGGGAGAACAACTCCATTTGGCTCACTAACTTCACACACCATCAGGCTTCCAAGCAGCTCTCAAGGAAACTCAGTTTTCACACTCTATGCTTAGTGCTCTTTGTGTGCCTAGGACTGAAATGAAGCTTGGTCAGCATCCCACACAAACGAATGCTCCACATGCGGGTTTCACATGCCACCAACTCCACATTCACAGGCAACTTCAGCGCCACAGCCGTTTTCAGATAGCCCTCAATGCAAAGGCTCTAGACGCAAATATTGGTGTGAGAGCTAATTCAATCAAAGAAACACTGCATGTTGGTGAAGGGCATATTGAAGAAGGATCAGCCGAGTGGTTCTTGTGGGAGAACAACTCCATTTGGCTCACTAACTTCACACACCATCAGGCTTCCAAGCAGCTCTCAAGGAAACTCAGTTTTCACACTCTATGCTTAGTGCCCTTTGAGTGCATTATCTAGGAATGAACCTGGTAGAGCATCCCACACGTACGAATGATCCACTTGCGGGTTTCACATGCCACCAACTCCACATTCACAGGCAACTTCAGCGCCACAGCCGTTTTCAGATAGCCCTCAATGCAAAGGCTCTAGACGCAAATATTGGTGTGAGAGCTAATTCAATCAAGGAAACACTGCATGTTGGTGAAGGGCATATTGAAGAAGGATCAGCCGAGTGGTTCTTGTGGGAGAACAACTCCATTTGGCTCACTAACTTCACACACCATCAGGCTTCCAAGCAGCTCTCAAGGAAACTCAGTTTTCACACTCTATGCTTAGTGCCCTTTGAGTGCATTATCTAGGAATGAACCTGGTAGAGCATCCCACACGTACGAATGATCCACTTGCGGGTTTCACATGCCACCAACTCCACATTCACAGGCAACTTCAGCGCCACAGCCGTTTTCAGATAGCCTCTCAATGCAAAGGCTCTAGACGCAAATATTGGGTGTGAGAGTTAATTCAATCAAGGAAACACTGCATGTTGGTGAAGGGCATATTGAAGAAGGATCAGCCGAGTGGTTCTTGTGGGAGAACAACTCCATTTGGCTCACTAACTTCACACACCATCAGGCTTCCAAGCAGCTCTCAAGGAAACTCAGTTTTCACACTCTATGCTTAGTGCTCTTTGTGTGCCTAGGACTGAAATGAAGCTTGGTCAGCATCCCACACAAACGCATGCTCCACATGCGGGTTTCACATGCCACCAACTCCACATTCACAGGCAACTTCAGCGCCACAGCCGTTTTCAGATAGCCCTCAATGCAAAGGCTCTAGACGCAAATATTGGTGTGAGAGCTAATTCAATCAAGGAAACACTGCATGTTGGTGAAGGGCATATTGAAGAAGGATCAGCCGAGTGGTTCTTGTGGGAGAACAACTCCATTTGGCTCACTAACTTCACACACCATCAGGCTTCAAGCAGCTCTCAAGGAAACTCAGTTTTCACACTCTATGCTTAGTGCCCTTTGAGTGCATTATCTAGGAATGAACCTGGTAGAGCATCCCACACGTACGAATGATCCACTTGCGGGTTTCACATGCCACCAACTCCACATTCACAGGCAACTTCAGCGCCACAGCCGTTTTCAGATAGCCCTCAATGCAAAGGCTCTAGACGCAAATATTGGTGTGAGAGCTAATTCAATCAAGGAAACACTGCATGTTGGTGAAGGGCATATTGAAGAAGGATCAGCCGAGTGGTTCTTGTGGGAGAACAACTCCATTTGGCTCACTAACTTCACACACCATCAGGCTTCCAAGCAGCTCTCAAGGAAACTCAGTTTTCACACTCTATGCTTAGTGCTCTTTGTGTGCCTAGGACTGAAATGAAGCTTGGTCAGCATCCCACACAAACGAATACTCCACATGCGGGTTTCACATGCCACCAACTCCACACATTCACAGCAACTTCAGCGCCACAGCCGTTTTCAGATAGCCCTCAATGCAAAGGCTCTAGACGCAAATATTGGTGTGAGAGTTAATTCAATCAAGGAAACACTGCATGTTGGTGAAGGGCATATTGAAGAAGGATCAGCCGAGTGGTTCTTGTGGGAGAACAACTTCATGTGGCTCACTAACTTCACACACCATCAGCTTCCAAGCAGCTCTCAAGGAAACTCAGTTTTCACACTCTATGCTTAGTGCCCTTTGAGTGCATTATCTAGGAATTAACCTGGTAGAGCATCCCACACAAACGAATGCTCCACTTGCGGGTGTCACATGCCACCAACTCCACATTCACAGGCAACTTAAGCGCCACAGCCGTTTTCAGATAGCCCTCAATGCAAAGGCTCTAGACTCAAATATGGTGTGAGAGCTAATTCAATCAAGGAAACACTGCATGTTGGTGAAGGGCATATTGAAGAAGGATCAGCCGAGTGGTTCTTGTGGGAGAACAACTCCATTTGGCTCACTAACTTCACACACCATCAGGCTTCCAAACAGCTCTCAAGGAAACTCAGTTTTCACACTCTATGCTTAGTGCCCTTTGAGTGCATTATCTAGGAATGAACCTGGTAGAGCATCCCACACGTACGAATGATCCACTTGCGGGTTTCACATGCCACCAACTCCACATTCACAGGCAACTTCAGCGCCACAGCCGTTTTCAGATAGCCCTCAATGCAAAGGCTCTAGACGCAAATATTGGTGTGAGAGCTAATTCAATCAAGGAAACACTGCATGTTGGTGAAGGGCATATTGAAGAAGGATCAGCCGAGTGGTTCTTGTGGGAGAACAACTCCATTTGGCTCACTAACTTCACACACCATCAGGCTTCCAAGCAGCTCTCAAGGAAACTCAGTTTTCACACTCTATGCTTAGTGCTCTTTGTGTGCCTAGGACTGAAATGAAGCTTGGTCAGCATCCCACACAAACGAATGCTCCACATGCGGGTTTCACATGCCACCAACTCCACATTCACAGGCAACTTCAGCGCCACAGCCGTTTTCAGATAGCCCTCAATGCAAAGGCTCTAGACGCAAATATTGGTGTGAGAGCTAATTCAATCATGGGAAACACTGCATGTTGGTGAAGGGCATATTGAAGAAGGATCAGCCGAGTGGTTCTTGTGGGAGAACAACTCCATTTGGCTCACTAACTTCACACACCATCAGGCTTCCAAGCAGCTCTCAAGGAAACTCAGTTTTCACACTCTATGCTTAGTGCTCTTTGTGTGCCTAGGACTGAAATGAAGCTTGGTCAGCATCCCACACAAACGAATGCTCCACATGCGGGTTTCACATGCCACCAACTCCACATTCACAGGCAACTTCAGCGCCACAGCCGTTTTCAGATAGCCCTCAATGCAAAGGCTCTAGACGCAAATATTGGTGTGAGAGCTAATTCAATCAAAGAAACACTGCATGTTGGTGAAGGGCATATTGAAGAAGGATCAGCCGAGTGGTTCTTGTGGGAGAACAACTCCATTTGGCTCACTAACTTCACACACCATCAGGCTTCCAAGCAGCTCTCAAGGAAACTCAGTTTTCACACTCTATGCTTAGTGCCCTTTGAGTGCATTATCTAGGAATGAACCTGGTAGAGCATCCCACACGTACGAATGATCCACTTGCGGGTTTCACATGCCACCAACTCCACATTCACAGGCAACTTCAGCGCCACAGCCGTTTTCAGATAGCCCTCAATGCAAAGGCTCTAGACGCAAATATTGGTGTGAGAGCTAATTCAATCAAGGAAACACTGCATGTTGGTGAAGGGCATATTGAAGAAGGATCAGCCGAGTGGTTCTTGTGGGAGAACAACTCCATTTGGCTCACTAACTTCACACACCATCAGGCTTCCAAGCAGCTCTCAAGGAAACTCAGTTTTCACACTCTATGCTTAGTGCCCTTTGAGTGCATTATCTAGGAATGAACCTGGTAGAGCATCCCACACGTACGAATGATCCACTTGCGGGTTTCACATGCCACCAACTCCACATTCACAGGCAACTTCAGCGCCACAGCTGTTTTCAGATAGCCCTCAATGCAAAGGCTCTAGACGCAAATATTGGTGTGAGAGCTAATTCAATCAAGGAAACACTGCATGTTGGTGAAGGGCATATTGAAGAAGGATCAGCCGAGTGGTTCTTGTGGGAGAACAACTCCATTTGGCTCACTAACTTCACACACCATCAGGCTTCCAAGCAGCTCTCAAGGAAACTCAGTTTTCACACTCTATGCTTAGTGCCCTTTGAGTGCATTATCTAGGAATGAACCTGGTAGAGCATCCCACACGTACGAATGATCCACTTGCGGGTTTCACATGCCACCAACTCCACATTCACAGGCAACTTCAGCGCCACAGCTGTTTTCAGATAGCCCTCAATGCAAAGGCTCTAGACGCAAATATTGGTGTGAGAGCTAATTCAATCAAGGAAACACTGCATGTTGGTGAAGGGCATATTGAAGAAGGATCAGCCGAGTGGTTCTTGTGGGAGAACAACTCCATTTGGCTCACTAACTTCACACACCATCAGGCTTCCAAGCAGCTCTCAAGGAAACTCAGTTTTCACACTCTATGCTTAGTGCTCTTTGTGTGCCTAGGACTGAAATGAAGCTTGGTCAGCATCCCACACAAACGAATACTCCACATGCGGGTTTCACATGCCACCAACTCCACATTCACAGGCAACTTCAGCGCCACAGCCGTTTTCAGATAGCCCTCAATGCAAAGGCTCTAGACGCAAATATTGGTGTGAGAGTTAATTCAATCAAGGAAACACTGCATGTTGGTGAAGGGCATATTGAAGAAGGATCAGCCGAGTGGTTCTTGTGGGAGAACAACTCCATTTGGCTCACTAACTTCACACACCATCAGGCTTCCAAGCAGCTCTCAAGGAAACTCAGTTTTCACACTCTATGCTTAGTGCTCTTTGTGTGCCTAGGACTGAAATGAAGCTTGGTCAGCATCCCACACAAACGAATGCTCCACATGCGGGTTTCACATGCCACCAACTCCACATTCACAGGCAACTTCAGCGCCACAGCCGTTTTCAGATAGCCCTCAATGCAAAGGCTCTAGACGCAAATATTGGTGTGAGAGCTAATTCAATCAAGGAAACACTGCATGTTGGTGAAGGGCATATTGAAGAAGGATCAGCCGAGTGGTTCTTGTGGGAGAACAACTCCATTTGGCTCACTAACTTCACACACCATCAGGCTTCCAAGCAGCTCTCAAGGAAACTCAGTTTTCACACTCTATGCTTAGTGCCCTTTGAGTACATTATCTAGGAATGAACCTGGTAGAGCATCCCACACAAACGAATGCTCCACATGCGGGTTTCACATGCCACCAACTCCACATTCACAGGCAACTTCAGCGCCACAGCCGTTTTCAGATAGCCCTCAATGCAAAGGCTCTAGACGCAAATATTGGTGTGAGAGCTAATTCAATCAAGGAAACACTGCATGTTGGTGAAGGGCATATTGAAGAAGGATCAGCCGAGTGGTTCTTGTGGGAGAACAACTCCATTTGGCTCACTAACTTCACACACCATCAGGCTTCCAAGCAGCTCTCAAGGAAACTCAGTTTTCACACTCTATGCTTAGTGCTCTTTGTGTGCCTAGGACTGAAATGAAGCATGGTCAGCATCCCACACAAACGAATGCTCCACATGCGGGTTTCACATGCCACCAACTCCACATTCACAGGCAACTTCAGCGCCACAGCCGTTTTCAGATAGCCCTCAATGCAAAGGCTCTAGACGCAAATATTGGTGTGAGAGCTAATTCAATCAAGGAAACACTGCATGTTGGTGAAGGGCATATTGAAGAAGGATCAGCCGAGTGGTTCTTGTGGGAGAACAACTTCATGTGGCTCACTAACTTCACACACCATCAGGCTTCCAAGCAGCTCTCAAGGAAACTCAGTTTTCACACTCTATGCTTAGTGCCCTTTGAGTGCATTATCTAGGAATGAACCTGGTAGAGCATCCACACGTACGAATGATCCACTTGCGGGTTTCACATGCCACCAACTCCACATTCACAGGCAACTTCAGCGCCACAGCCGTTTTCAGATAGCCCTCAATGCAAAGGGCTCTAGACGCAAATATTGGTGTGAGAGCTAATTCAATCAAGGAAACACTGCATGTTGGTGAAGGGCATATTGAAGAAGAATCAGCCGAGTGGTTCTTGTGGGAGAACAACTCCATTTGGATCACTAACTTCACACACCATCAGGCTTCCAAGCAGCTCTCAAGGAAACTCAGTTTTCACACTCTATGCTTAGTGCTCTTTGTGTGCCTAGGACTGAAATGAAGCTTGGTCAGCATCCCACACAAACGAATGCTCCACATGCGGGTTTCACATGCCACCAACTCCACATTCACAGGCAACTTCAGCGCCACAGCCGTTTTCAGATAGCCCTCAATGCAAAGGCTCTAGACGCAAATATTGGTGTGAGAGCTAATTCAATCAAGGAAACACTGCATGTTGGTGAAGGGCATATTGAAGAAGGATCAGCCGAGTGGTTCTTGTGGGAGAACAACTCCATTTGGCTCACTAACTTCACACACCATCAGGCTTCCAAGCAGCTCTCAAGGAAACTCAGTTTTCACACTCTATGCTTAGTGCTCTTTGTGTGCCTAGGACTGAAATGAAGCTTGGTCAGCATCCCACACAAACGAATGCTCCACATGCGGGTTTCACATGCCACCAACTCCACATTCACAGGCAACTTCAGCGCCACAGCCGTTTTCAGATAGCCCTCAATGCAAAGGCTCTAGACGCAAATATTGGTGTGAGAGCTAATTCAATCAAAGAAACACTGCATGTTGGTGAAGGGCATATTGAAGAAGGATCAGCCGAGTGGTTCTTGTGGGAGAACAACTCCATTTGGCTCACTAACTTCACACACCATCAGGCTTCCAAGCAGCTCTCAAGGAAACTCAGTTTTCACACTCTATGCTTAGTGCCCTTTGAGTGCATTATCTAGGAATGAACCTGGTAGAGCATCCCACACGTACGAATGATCCACTTGCGGGTTTCACATGCCACCAACTCCACATTCACAGGCAACTTCAGCGCCACAGCCGTTTTCAGATAGCCCTCAATGCAAAGGCTCTAGACGCAAATATTGGTGTGAGAGCTAATTCAATCAAGGAAACACTGCATGTTGGTGAAGGGCATATTGAAGAAGGATCAGCCGAGTGGTTCTTGTGGGAGAACAACTCCATTTGGCTCACTAACTTCACACACCATCAGGCTTCCAAGCAGCTCTCAAGGAAACTCAGTTTTCACACTCTATGCTTAGTGCTCTTTGTGTGCCTAGGACTGAAATGAAGCTTGGTCAGCATCCCACACAAACGAATACTCCACATGCGGGTTTCACATGCCACCAACTCCACATTCACAGGCAACTTCAGCGCCACAGCCGTTTTCAGATAGCCCTCAATGCAAAGGCTCTAGACGCAAATATTGGTGTGAGAGTTAATTCAATCAAGGAAACACTGCATGTTGGTGAAGGGCATATTGAAGAAGGATCAGCCGAGTGGTTCTTGTGGGAGAACAACTCCATTTGGCTCACTAACTTCACACACCATCAGGCTTCCAAGCAGCTCTCAAGGAAACTCAGTTTTCACACTCTATGCTTAGTGCTCTTTGTGTGCCTAGGACTGAAATGAAGCTTGGTCAGCATCCCACACAAACGAATGCTCCACATGCGGGTTTCACATGCCACCAACTCCACATTCACAGGCAACTTCAGCGCCACAGCCGTTTTCAGATAGCCCTCAATGCAAAGGCTCTAGACGCAAATATTGGTGTGAGAGCTAATTCAATCAAGGAAACACTGCATGTTGGTGAAGGGCATATTGAAGAAGGATCAGCCGAGTGGTTCTTGTGGGAGAACAACTCCATTTGGCTCACTAACTTCACACACCATCAGGCTTCCAAGCAGCTCTCAAGGAAACTCAGTTTTCACACTCTATGCTTAGTGCTCTTTGTGTGCCTAGGACTGAAATGAAGCATGGTCAGCATCCCACACAAACGAATGCTCCACATGCGGGTTTCACATGCCACCAACTCCACATTCACAGGCAACTTCAGCGCCACAGCCGTTTTCAGATAGCCCTCAATGCAAAGGCTCTAGACGCAAATATTGGTGTGAGAGCTAATTCAATCAAGGAAACACTGCATGTTGGTGAAGGGCATATTGAAGAAGGATCAGCCGAGTGGTTCTTGTGGGAGAACAACTTCATGTGGCTCACTAACTTCACACACCATCAGGCTTCCAAGCAGCTCTCAAGGAAACTCAGTTTTCACACTCTATGCTTAGTGCCCTTTGAGTGCATTATCTAGGAATGAACCTGGTAGAGCATCCCACACGTACGAATGCTCCACATGCGGGTTTCACATGCCACCAACTCCACATTCACAGGCAACTTCAGCGCCACAGCCGTTTTCAGATAGCCCTCAATGCAAAGGCTCTAGACTCAAATATTGGTGTGAGAGCTAATTCAATCAAGGAAACACTGCATGTTGGTGAAGGGCATATTGAAGAAGGATCAGCCGAGTGGTTCTTGTGGGAGAACAACTCCATTTGGCTCACTAACTTCACACACCATCAGGCTTCCAAACAGCTCTCAAGGAAACTCAGTTTTCACACTCTATGCTTAGTGCTCTTTGTGTGCCTAGGACTGAAATGAAGCTTGGTCAGCATCCCACACAAACGAATGCTCCACATGCGGGTTTCAAATGCCACCAACTCCACATTCACAGGCAACTTCAGCGCCACAGCCGTTTTCAGATAGCCCTCAATGCAAAGGCTCTAGACGCAAATATTGGTGTGAGAGCTAATTCAATCAAGGAAACACTGCATGTTGGTGAAGGGCATATTGAAGAAGGATCAGCCGAGTGGTTCTTGTGGGAGAACAACGCCATTTGGCTCACTAACTTCACACACCATCAGGCTTCCAAGCAGCTCTCAAGGAAACTCAGTTTTCACACTCTATGCTTAGTGCCCTTTGTGTGCCTAGGACTGAAATGAAGCTTGGTCAGCATCCCACACAAACGAATGCTCCACATGCGGGTTTCACATGCCACCAACTCCACATTCACAGGCAACTTCAGCGCCACAGCCGTTTTCAGATAGCCCTCAATGCAAAGGCTCTAGACGCAAATATTGGTGTGAGAGCTAATTCAATCAAGGAAACACTGCATGTTGGTGAAGGGCATATTGAAGAAGGATCAGCCGAGTGGTTCTTGTGGGAGAACAACTCCATTTGGCTCACTAACTTCACACACCATCAGGCTTCCAAGCAGCTCTCAAGGAAACTCAGTTTTCACACTCTATGCTTAGTGCCCTTTGAGTGCATTATCTAGGAATGAACCTGGTAGAGCATCCCACACAAATGAATGCTCCACATGCGGGTTTCACATGCCACCAACTCCACATTCACAGGCAACTTCAGCGCCACAGCCGTTTTCAGATAGCCCTCAATGCAAAGGCTCTAGACGCAAATATTGGTGTGAGAGCTAATTCAATCAAGGAAACACTGCATGTTGGTGAAGGGCATATTGAAGAAGGATCAGCCGAGTGGTTCTTGTGGGAGAACAACTCCATTTGGCTCACTAACTTCACACACCATCAGGCTTCCAAGCAGCTCTCAAGGAAACTCAGTTTTCACACTCTATGCTTAGTGCCCTTTGAGTGCATTATCTAGGAATGAACCTGGTAGAGCATCCCACACAAATGAATGCTCCACATGCGGGTTTCACATGCCACCAACTCCACATTCACAGGCAACTTCAGCGCCACAGCCGTTTTCAGATAGCCCTCAATGCAAAGGCTCTAGACGCAAATATTGGTGTGAGAGCTAATTCAATCAAGGAAACACTGCATGTTGGTGAAGGGCATATTGAAGAAGGATCAGCCGAGTGGTTCTTGTGGGAGAACAACTCCATTTGGCTCACTAACTTCACACACCATCAGGCTTCCAAGCAGCTCTCAAGGAAACTCAGTTTTCACACTCTATGCTTAGTGCCCTTTGAGTGCATTATCTAGGAATGAACCTGGTAGAGCATCCCACACAAACGAATGCTCCACATGCGGGTTTCACATGCCACCAACTCCACATTCACAGGCAACTTCAGCGCCACAGCCGTTTTCAGATAGCCCTCAATGCAAAGGCTCTAGACGCAAATATTGGTGTGAGAGCTAATTCAATCAAGGAAACACTGCATGTTGGTGAAGGGCATATTGAAGAAGGATCAGCCGAGTGGTTCTTGTGGGAGAACAACTCCATTTGGCTCACTAACTTCACACACCATCAGCTTCCAAGCAGCTCTCAAGGAAACTCAGTTTTCACACTCTATGCTTAGTGCCCTTTGAGTGCATTATCTAGGAATGAACCTGGTAGAGCATCATACACAAACCAGAATGACTCCACTTGCGGGTTTCACATGCCACCAACTCCACATTCACAGGCAACTTCAGCGCCCACAGCCGTTTTTCAGATAGCCCTCAATGCAAAGGCTCTAGACGCAAATATTGGTGTGAGAGCTAATTCAATCAAGGAAAACACTGCATGTTGGTGAAGGGCATATTGAAGAAGGATCAGCCGAGTGCTTCTTGTGAAGAACAACTCCATTTGGCTCACTAACTTCACACACCATCAGGCTTCCAAGCAGCTCTCAAAGGAAACTCAGTTTTCACACTCTATGCTTAGTGCCCTTTGAGTGCATTATCTAGGAATGAACCTGGTAGAGCATCCCACACAAATGAATGCTCCACATGCGGGTTTCACATGCCACCAACTCCACATTCACAGGCAACTTCAGCGCCACAGCCGTTTTCAGATAGCCCTCAATGCAAAGGCTCTAGACGCAAAATATTGGTGTGAGAGCTAATTCAATCAAGGAAACACTGCATGTTGGTGAAGGGCATATTGAAGAAGGATCAGCCGAGTGGTTCTTGTGGGAGAACAACTCCATTTGGCTCACTAACTTCACACACCATCAGGCTTCCAAGCAGCTCTCAAGGAACCTCAGTTTTCACACTCTATTCTTATTGCCCTTTGAGTGCATTATCTAGGAATGAACCTGGTAGAGCATCCCACACAAACGAATGCTCCACATGCGGGTTTCACATGCCACCAACTCCACATTCAACAGGCAACTTCAGCGCTACAGCCGTTTTCAGATAGCCCTCAATGCAAAGGCTCTAGACGCAATATTGGTGTGAGAGCCAATTCAAGCAAGGAAACACTGCATGTTGGTGAAGGGCATATTGAAGAAGGATCAGCCGAGTGGTTCTTGTGGGAGAACAACTCCATTTGGCTCACTAACTTCACACACCATCAGGCTTCCAAGCAGCTCTCAAGGAAACTCAGTTTTCACACTCTATGCTTAGTGCCCTTTGAGTGCATTATCTAGGAATGAACCTGGTAGAGCATCCACACAAACGAATGCTCCACATGCGGGTTTCACATGCCACCAACTCCACATTCACAGGCAACTTCAGCGCCACAGCCGTTTTCAGATAGCCCTCAATGCAAAGGCTCTAGACTCAAATATTGTTGTGAGAGCTAATTCAATCAAGGAAACACTGCATGTTGGTGAAGGGCATATTGAAGAAGGATCAGCCGAGTGGTTCTTGTGGGAGAACAACTCCATTTGGCTAACTAACTTCACACACCATCAGGCTTCCAAGCAGCTCTCAAGGAAACTCAGTTTTCACACTCTATGCTTAGTGCCCTTTGAGTGCCTAGGAATGAAATGAAGCTTGGAGAGCATCCCAAATAAAGGAATGCTCCACATGCGGGTTTCACATGCCACCAACTCCACATTCACAGGCAACTTCAGCGCCACAGCCGTTTTCAGATAGCCCTCAATGCAAAGGCTCTAGACGCAATATTGGTGTGAGAGCTAATTCAATCAAGGAAACACTGCATGTTGGTGAAGGGCATATTGAAGAAGGATCAGCCGAGTGGTTCTTGTGGGAGAACAACTCCATTTGGCTCACTAACTTCACACACCATCAGGCTTCCAAACAGCTCTCAAGGAAACTCAGTTTTCACACTCTATGCTTAGTGCTCTTTGTGTGCCTAGGACTGAAATGAAGCTTGGTCAGCATCCCACACAAACGAATACTCCACATGCGGGTTTCACATGCCACCAACTCCACATTCACAGGCAACTTCAGCGCCACAGCCGTTTTCAGATAGCCTCAATGCAAAGGCTCTAGACGCAAATATTGGTGTGAGAGTTAATTCAATCAAGGAAACACTGCATGTTGGTGAAGGCATATTGAAGAAGGATCAGCCGAGTGGTTCTTGTGGGAGAACAACTCCATTTGGCTCACTAACTTCACACACCATCAGCTTCCAAGCAGCTCTCAAGGAAACTCAGTTTTCACACTCTATGCTTACTGCTCTTTGTGTGCCTAGGACTGAAATGAAGCTTGGTCAGCATCCCACACAAACGAATGCTCCACATGCGGTTTCACATGCCACCAACTCCACATTCACAGGCAACTTCAGCGCCACAGCCGTTTTCAGATAGCCCTCAATGCAAAGGCTCTAGACGCAAATATTGGTGTGAGAGCTAATTCAATCAAGGAAACACTGCATGTTGGTGAAGGGCATATTGAAGAAGGATCAGCCGAGTGGTTCTTGTGGAGAACAACTCCATTTGGCTCACTAACTTCACACACCATCAGGCTTCCAAGCAGCTCTCAAGGAAACTCAGTTTTCACACTCCTATGCTTAGTGCTCTTTGTGTGCCTAGACTGAAATGAAGCATGGTCAGCATCCCACACAAACGAATGCTCCACATGCGGGTTTCACATGCCACCAACTCCGACATTCACAGGCAACTTCAGCGCCACAGCCGTTTTCAGATAGCCCTCAATGCAAAGGCTCTAGACGCAAATATTGGTGTGAGAGCTAATTCAATCAAGGAAACACTGCATGTGGTGAAGGGCATATTGAAGAAGGATCAGCCGAGTGGTTCTTGTGGGAGAACAACCTTCATGTGGCTCACTAACTTCACACACCATCAGGCTTCCAAGCAGCTCTCAAGGAAACTCAGTTTTCACACTCTATGCTTAGTGCCCTTTGAGTGCATTATCTAGGAATGAACCTGGTAGAGCATCCCACACGTACGAATGCTCCACATGCGGGTTTCACATGCCACCAACTCCACATTCACAGGCAACTTCAGCGCCACAGCCGTTTTCAGATAGCCCTCAATGCAAAGGCTCTAGACTCAAATATTGGTGTGAGAGCTAATTCAATCAAGGAAACACTGCATGTTGGTGAAGGGCATATTGAAGAAGGATCAGCCGAGTGGTTCTTGTGGGAGAACAACTCCATTTGGCTCACTAACTTCACACACCATCAGGCTTCCAAACAGCTCTCAAGGAAACTCAGTTTCACACTCTATGCTTAGTGCTCTTTGTGTGCCTAGGACTGAAATGAAGCTTGGTCAGCATCCCACACAAACGAATGCTCCACATGCGGGTTTCAAATGCCACCAACTCCACATTCACAGGCAACTTCAGCGCCACAGCCGTTTTCAGATAGCCCTCAATGCAAAGGCTCTAGACGCAAATATTGGTGTGAGAGCTAATTCAATCAAGGAAACACTGCATGTTGGTGAAGGGCATATTGAAGAAGGATCAGCCGAGTGGTTCTTGTGGGAGAACAACGCCATTTGGCTCACTAACTTCACACACCATCAGGCTTCCAAGCAGCTCTCAAGGAAACTCAGTTTTCACACTCTATGCTTAGTGCCCTTTGTGTGCCTAGGACTGAAATGAAGCTTGGTCAGCATCCCACACAAACGAATGCTCCACATGCGGGTTTCACATGCCACCAACTCCACATTCACAGGCAACTTCAGCGCCACAGCCGTTTTCAGATAGCCCTCAATGCAAAGGCTCTAGACGCAAATATTGGTGTGAGAGCTAATTCAATCAAGGAAACACTGCATGTTGGTGAAGGGCATATTGAAGAAGGATCAGCCGAGTGGTTCTTGTGGGAGAACAACTCCATTTGGCTCACTAACTTCACACACCATCAGGCTTCCAAGCAGCTCTCAAGGAAACTCAGTTTTCACACTCTATGCTTAGTGCCCTTTGAGTGCATTATCTAGGAATGAACCTGGTAGAGCATCCCACACAAACGAATGCTCCACATGCGGGTTTCACATGCCACCAACTCCACATTCACAGGCAACTTCAGCGCCACAGCCGTTTTCAGATAGCCCTCAATGCAAAGGCTCTAGACGCAAATATTGGTGTGAGAGCTAATTCAATCAAGGAAACACTGCATGTTGGTGAAGGGCATATTGAAGAAGGATCAGCCGAGTGCTTCTTGTGGAAGAACAACTCCATTTGGCTCACTAACTTCACACACCATCAGGCTTCCAAGCAGCTCTCAAGGAAACTCAGTTTTCACACTCTATGCTTAGTGCCCTTTGAGTGCATTATCTAGGAATGAACCTGGTAGAGCATCCCACACAAATGAATGCTCCACATGCGGGTTTCACATGCCACCAACTCCACATTCACAGGCAACTTCAGCGCCACAGCCGTTTTCAGATAGCCCTCAATGCAAAGGCTCTAGACGCAAATATTGGTGTGAGAGCTAATTCAATCAAGGAAACACTGCATGTTGGTGAAGGGCATATTGAAGAAGGATCAGCCGAGTGGTTCTTGTGGGAGAACAACTCCATTTGGCTCACTAACTTCACACACCATCAGGCTTCCAAGCAGCTCTCAAGGAACCTCAGTTTTCACACTCTATTCTTATTGCCCTTTGAGTGCATTATCTAGGAATGAACCTGGTAGAGCATCCCACACAAACGAATGCTCCACATGCGGGTTTCACATGCCACCAACTCCACATTCACAGGCAACTTCAGCGCTACAGCCGTTTTCAGATAGCCCTCAATGCAAAGGCTCTAGACGCAAATATTGGTGTGAGAGCCAATTCAAGCAAGGAAACACTGCATGTTGGTGAAGGGCATATTGAAGAAGGATCAGCCGAGTGGTTCTTGTGGGAGAACAACTCCATTTGGCTCACTAACTTCACACACCATCAGGCTTCCAAGCAGCTCTCAAGGAAACTCAGTTTTCACACTCTATGCTTATTGCCCTTTGAGTGCATTATCTAGGAATGAACCTGGTAGAGCATCCCACACAAACGAATGCTCCACATGCGGGTTTCACATGCCACCAACTCCACATTCACAGGCAACTTCAGCGCCACAGCCGTTTTCAGATAGCCCTCAATGCAAAGGCTCTAGACTCAAATATTGTTGTGAGAGCTAATTCAATCAAGGAAACACTGCATGTTGGTGAAGGGCATATTGAAGAAGGATCAGCCGAGTGGTTCTTGTGGGAGAACAACTCCATTTGGCTAACTAACTTCACACACCATCAGGCTTCCAAGCAGCTCTCAAGGAAACTCAGTTTTCACACTCTATGCTTAGTGCCCTTTGAGTGCCTAGGAATGAAATGAAGCTTGGAGAGCATCCCACATAAAGGAATGCTCCACATGCGGGTTTCACATGCCACCAACTCCACATTCACAGGCAACTTCAGCGCCACAGCCGTTTTCAGATAGCCCTCAATGCAAAGGCTCTAGACGCAAATATTGGTGTGAGAGCTAATTCAATCAAGGAAACACTGCATGTTGGTGAAGGGCATATTGAAGAAGGATCAGCCGAGTGGTTCTTGTGGGAGAACAACTCCATTTGGCTCACTAACTTCACACACCCTCAGGCTTCCAAGCAGCTCTCAAGGAAACTCAGTTTTCACACTCTATGCTTAGTGCCCTTTGAGTGCATTATCTAGGAATGAACCTGGTAGAGCATCCCACACAAACGAATGCTCCACATGCGGGTTTCACATGCCACCAACTCCACATTCACAGGCAACTTCAGTGCCACAGCCGTTTTCAGATAGCCCTCAATGCAAAGACTCTAGACGCAAATATTGGTGTGAGAGCTAATTCAATCAAGGAAACACTGCATGTTGGTGAAGGGCATATTGAAGAAGGATCAGCCGAGTGGTTCTTGTAGGAGAACAACTCCATTTGGCTCACTAACTTCACACACCATCAGGCTTCCAAGCAGCTCTCAAGGAAACTCAGTTTTCACACTCTATGCTTAGTGCTCTTTGTGTGCCTAGGACTGAAATGAAGCTTGGTCAGCATCCCACACAAACGAATACTCCACATGCGGGTTTCACATGCCACCAACTCCACATTCACAGGCAACTTCAGCGCCACAGCCGTTTTCAGACAGCCCTCAATACAAAGGCTCTAGACGCAAATATTGGTGTGAGAGCTAATTCAATCAAGGAAACACTGCATGTTGGTGAAGGGCATATTGAAGAAGGATCAGCCGAGTGGTTCTTGTGGGAGAACAACTCCATTTGGCTCACTAAATTCACACACCATCAGGCTTCCAAGCAGCTCTCAAGGAAACTCAGTTTTCACACTCTATGCTTAGTGCTCTTTGTGTGCCTAGGACTGAAATGAAGCTTGGTCAGCATCCCACACAAACGAATGCTCCACATGCGGGTTTCACATGTCACCAACTCCACATTCACAGGCAACTTCAGCGCCACAGCCATTTTCAGATAGCCCTCAATGCAAAGGCTCTAGACGCAAATATTGGTGTGAGAGCTAATTCAATCAAGGAAACACTGCATGGTGGTGAAGGGCATATTGAAGAAGGATCAGCCGAGTGGTTCTTGTGGGAGAACAACTCCATTTGGCTCACTAACTTCACACACCATCAGGCTTCCAAGCAGCTCTCAAGGAAACTCAGTTTTCACACTCTATGCTTAGTGCCCTTTGAGTGCATTATCTAGGAATGAACCTGGTAGAGCATCCCACATAAACGAATGCTCCACATGCGGGTTTCACATGCCACCAACTCCACATTCACAGGCAACTTCAGCGCCACAGCCGTTTTCAGATAGCCCTCAATGCAAAGGCTCTAGACGCAAATATTGGTGTGAGAGCTAATTCAATCAAGGAAACACTGCATGTTGGTGAAGGGCATATTGAAGAAGGATCAGCCGAGTGGTTCTTGTGGGAGAACAACTCCATTTGGCTCACTAACTTCACACACCATCAGGCTTCCAAGCAGCTCTCAAGGAAACTCAGTTTTCACACTCTATGCTTAGTGCCCTTTGAGTGCATTATCTAGGAATGAACCTGGTAGAGCATCCCACACAAACGAATGCTCCACATGCGGGTTTCACATGCCACCAACTCCACATTCACAGGCAACTTCAGCGCCACAGCCGTTTTCAGATAGCCCTCAAAGCAAAGGCTCTAGATGCAAATATTAGTGTGAGAGCTAATTCAATCAATGAAACACTGCATGTTGGTGAAGGGCATATTGAAGAAGAATCAGCCGAGTGGTTCTTGTGGGAGAACAACTCCATTTGGATCACTAACCTCACACACCATCAGGCTTCCAAGCAGCTCTCAAGGAAACTCAGTTTTCACACTCTATGCTTAGTGATCTTTGTGTGCCTAGGACTGAAATGAAGCTTGGTCAGCATCCCACACAAACGAATGCTCCACATGCGGGTTTCACATGCCACCAACTCCACATTCACAGGCAACTTCAGCGCCACAGCCGTTTTCAGATAGCCCTCAATGCAAAGGCTCTAGACGCTAATATTGGTGTGAGAGCTAATTCAATCAAGGAAACACTGCATGTTGGTGAAGGGCATATTGAAGAATGATCAGCCGAGTGGTTCTTGTGGGAGAACAACTCCATTTGGCTCACTAACTTCACACACCATCAGGCTTCCAAGCAGCTCTCAAGGAAACTCAGTTTTCACACTCTATGCTTAGTGCTCTTTGTGTGCATTATCTAGGAATGAACCTGGTAGAGCATCCCACACAAACGAATGCTCCACATGCGGGTTTCACATGCCACCAACTCCACATTCACAGGCAACTTCAGCGCCACAGCCGTTTTCAGATAGCCCTCAATGCAAAGGCTCTAGACGCAAATATTGGTGTGAGAGCTAATTCAATCAAGGAAACACTGCATGGTGGTGAAGGGCATATTGAAGAAGGATCAGCCGAGTGGTTCTTGTGGGAGAACAACTCCATTTGGCTCACTAACTTCACACACCATCAGGCTTCCAAGCAGCTCTCAAGAAAACTCAGTTTTCACACTCTATGCTTTGTGCCCTTTGTATGGCTAGGACTGAAATGAACCTGGTAGAGCATCCCACACAAACGAATGCTCCACATGCGGGTTTCACATGCCACCAACTCCACATTCACAGGCAACTTCAGCGCCACAGCCGTTTTCAAATAGCCCTCAATGCAAAGGCTCTAGACTCAAATATTGTTGTGAGAGCTAATTCAATCAAGGAAACACTGCATGTTGGTGAAGGGCATATTGAAGAAGGATCAGCCGAGTGGTTCTTGTGGGAGAACAACTCCATTTGGCTAACTAACTTCACACACCATCAGGCTTCCAAGCAGCTCTCAAGGAAACTCAGTTTTCACACTCTATGCTTAGTGCCCTTTGAGTGCCTAGGAATGAAATGAAGCTTGGAGAGCATCCCACATAAACGAATGCTCCACATGCGGGTTTCACATGCCACCAACTCCACATTCACAGGCAACTTCAGCGCCACAGCTGTTTTCAGATAGCCCTCAATGCAAAGGCTCTAGACGCAAATATTGGTGTGAGAGCTAATTCAATCAAGGAAACACTGCATGTTGGTGAAGGGCATATTGAAGAAGGATCAGCCGAGTGGTTCTTGTGGGAGAACAACTCCATTTGGATCACTAACTTCACACACCATCAGGCTTCCAAGCAGCTCTCAAGGAAACTCAGTTTTCACACTCTATGCTTAGTGCCCTTTGAGTGCATTATCTAGGAATGAACCTGGTAGAGCATCCGACACGTACGAATGATCCACATGCGGGTTTCACATGCCACCAACTCCACATTCACAGGCAACTTCAGCGCCACAGCCGTTTTCAGATAGCCCTCAATGCAAAGGCTCTAGACGCAAATATTGGTGTGAGAGCTAATTCAATCAAGGAAACACTGCATGTTGGTGAAGGGCATATTGAAGAAGGATCAGCCGAGTGGTTCTTGTGGGAGAACAACTCCATTTGGCTCACTAACTTCACACACCATCAGGCTTCCAAGCAGCTCTCAAGGAAACTCAGTTTTCACACTCTATGTTTAGTGCCCTTTGAGTGCATTATCTAGGAATGAACCTGGTAGAGCATCCCACACAAACGAATGCTCCACATGCGGGTTTCACATGCCACCAACTCCACATTCACAGGCAACTTCAGCGCCACAGCCGTTTTCAGATAGCCCTCAATGCAAAGGCTCTAGACGCAAATATTTGTGTGAGAGTTAATTCAATCAAGGAAACACTGCATGTTGGTGAAGGGCATATTGAAGAAGGATCAGCCGAGTGGTTCTTGTGGGGGAACAACTCCATTTGGCTCACTAACTTCACACACCATCAGGCTTCCAAGCAGCTCTCAAGGAAACTCAGTTTTCACACTCTATGCTTAGTGCTCTTTGTGTGCCTAGGACTGAAATGAAGCTTGGTCAGCATCCCACACAAACGAATACTCCACATGCGGGTTTCACATGCCACCAACTCCACATTCACAGGCAACTTCAGCGCCACAGCCGTTTTCAGATAGCCCTCAATGCAAAGGCTCTAGACGCAAATATTGGTGTGAGAGTTAATTCAATCAAGGAAACACTGCATGTTGGTGAAGGGCATATTGAAGAAGGATCAGCCGAGTGGTTCTTGTGGGAGAACAACTCCATTTGGCTCACTAACTTCACACACCATCAGGCTTCCAAGCAGCTCTCAAGGAAACTCAGTTTTCATACTCTATGCTTAGTGCTCTTTGTGTGCCTAGGACTGAAATGAAGCTTGGTCAGCATCCCACACAAACGAATGCTCCACATGCGGGTTTCACATGCCACCAACTCCACATTCACAGGCAACTTCAGCGCCACAGCCGTTTTCAGATAGCCCTCAATGCAAAGGCTCTAGACGCAAATATTGGTGTGAGAGCTAATTCAATCAAGGAAACACTGCATGTTGGTGAAGGGCATATTGAAGAAGGATCAGCCGAGTGGTTCTTGTGGGAGAACAACGCCATTTGGCTCACTAACTTCACACACCATCAGGCTTCCAAGCAGCTCTCAAGGAAACTCAGTTTTCACACTCTATGCTTAGTGCCCTTTGTGTGCCTAGGACTGAAATGAAGCTTGGTCAGCATCCCACACAAACGAATGCTCCACATGCGGGTTTCACATGCCACCAACTCCACATTCACAGGCAACTTCAGCGCCACAGCCGTTTTCAGATAGCCCTCAATGCAAAGGCTCTAGACGCAAATATTGGTGTGAGAGCTAATTCAATCAAGGAAACACTGCATGTTGGTGAAGGGCATATTGAAGAAGGATCGGCCGAGTGGTTCTTGTGGGAGAACAACTCCATTTGGCTCACTAACTTCACACACCATCAGGCTTCCAAGCAGCTCTCAAGGAAACTCAGTTTTCACACTCTATGCTTAGTGCTCTTTGTGTGCCTAGGATTGAAATGAAGCTTGGTCAGCATCCCACACAAACGAATGCTCCACATGCGGGTTTCACATGCCACCAACTCCACATTCACAGGCAACTTCAGCGCCACAGCCGTTTTCAGATAGCCCTCAATGCAAAGGCTCTAGACGCAAATATTGGTGTGAGAGCTAATTCAATCAAGGAAACACTGCATGTTCGTGAAGGGCATATTGAAGAAGGATCAGCCGAGTGGTTCTTGTGGGAGAACAACTCCATTTGACTCACTAACTTCACACACCATCAGGCTTCCAAGCAGCTCTCAAGGAAACTCAGTTTTCACACTCTATGCT
Source organism: Ochotona princeps (assembly GCF_030435755.1). Lineage (NCBI taxonomy): Eukaryota > Metazoa > Chordata > Mammalia > Lagomorpha > Ochotonidae > Ochotona > Ochotona princeps. Next base: position 44,687 of record NW_026698645.1, read on the forward strand.
TAGTGCTCTTTGTGTGCCTAGGACTGAAATGAAGCATGGTCAGCATCCCACACAAACGAATGCTCCACATGCGGGTTTCACATGCCACCAACTCCACATTCACAGGCAACTTCAGCGCCACAGCCGTTTTCAGATAGCCCTCAATGCAAAGGCTCTAGACGCAAATATTGGTGTGAGAGCTAATTCAATCAAGGAAACACTGCATGTTGGTGAAGGGCATATTGAAGAAGGATCAGCCGAGTGGTTCTTGTGGGAGAACAACTTCATGTGGCTCACTAACTTCACACACCATCAGGCTTCCAAGCAGCTCTCAAGGAAACTCAGTTTTCACACTCTATGCTTAGTGCACTTTGAGTGCATTATCTAGGAATGAACCTGGTAGAGCATCCCACACGTACGAATGATCCACTTGCGGGTTTCACATGCCACCAACTCCACATTCACAGGCAACTTCAGCGCCACAGCCGTTTTCAGATAGCCCTCAATGCAAAGGCTCTAGACGCAAATATTGGTGTGAGAGCTAATTCATTCAAGGAAACACTGCATGTTGGTGAAGGGCATATTGAAGAAGGATCAGCCGAGTGGTTCTTGTGGGAGAACAACGCCATTTGGCTCACTAACTTCACACACATCAGGCTTCCAAGCAGCTCTCAAGGAAACTCAGTTTTCACACTCTATGCTTAGTGCCCTTTGTGTGCCTAGGACTGAAATGAAGCTTGGTCAGCATCCCACACAAACGAATGCTCCACATGCGGGTTTCACATGCCACCAACTCCACATTCACAGGCAACTTCAGCGCCACAGCCGTTTTCAGATAGCCCTCAATGCAAAGGCTCTAGACGCAAATATTGGTGTGAGAGCTAATTCATTCAAGGAAACACTGCATGTTGGTGAAGGGCATATTGAAGAAGGATCAGCCGAGTGGTTCTTGTGGGAGAACAACTCCATGTGGCTCACTAACTTCACACACCATCAGGCTTCCAAGCAGCTCTCAAGGAAACTCAGTTTTCACACTCTATGCTTAGTGCTCTTTGTGTGCCTAGGACTGAAATGAAGCTTGGTCAGCATCCCACACAAACGAATGCTCCACATGCGGGTTTCACATGCCACCAACTCCACATTCACAGGCAACTTCAGCGCCACAGCCGTTTTCAGATAGCCCTCAATGCAAAGGCTCTAGACGCAAATATTGGTGTGTGAGCTAATTCAATCAAGGAAACACTGCATGTTGGTGAAGGGCATATTGAAGAAGGATCAGCCGAGTGGTTCTTGTGGGAGAACAACTCCATGTGGCTCACTAACTTCACACACCATCAGGCTTCCAAGCAGCTCTCAAGGAAACTCAGTTTTCACACTCTATGCTTAGTGCCCTTTGAGTGCATTATCTAGGAATGAACCTGGTAGAGCATCCCACACGTACGAATGATCCACTTGCGGGTTTCACATGCCACCAACTCCACATTCACAGGCAACTTCAGCGCCACAGCCGTTTTCAGATAGCCCTCAATGCAAAGGCTCTAGACGCAAATATTGGTGTGAGAGCTAATTCAATCAAGGAAACACTGCATGTTGGTGAAGGGCATATTGAAGAAGGATCAGCCGAGTGGTTCTTGTGGGAGAACAACTCCATGTGGCTCACTAACTTCACACACCATCAGGCTTCCAAGCAGCTCTCAAGGAAACTCAGTTTTCACACTCTATGCTTAGTGCCCTTTGAGTGCATTATCTAGGAATGAACCTGGTAGAGCATCCCACACAAACGAATGCTCCACATGCGGGTTTCACATGCCACCAACTCCACATTCACAGGCAACTTCAGCGCCACAGCCGTTTTCAGATAGCCCTCAATGCAAAGGCTCTAGACGCAAATATTGGTGTGAGAGCTAATTCAATCAAGGAAACACTGCATGTTGGTGAAGGGCATATTGAAGAAGGATCAGCCGAGTGCTTCTTGTGGAAGAACAACTCCATTTGGCTCACTAACTTCACACACCATCAGGCTTCCAAGCAGCTCTCAAGGAAACTCAGTTTTCACACTCTATGCTTAGTGCCCTTTGAGTGCATTATCTAGGAATGAACCTGGTAGAGCATCCCACACAAATGAATGCTCCACATGCGGGTTTCACATGCCACCAACTCCACATTCACAGGCAACTTCAGCGCCACAGCCGTTTTCAGATAGCCCTCAATGCAAAGGCTCTAGACGCAAATATTGGTGTGAGAGCTAATTCAATCAAGGAAACACTGCATGTTGGTGAAGGGCATATTGAAGAAGGATCAGCCGAGTGGTTCTTGTGGGAGAACAACTCCATTTGGCTCACTAACTTCACACACCATCAGGCTTCCAAGCAGCTCTCAAGGAACCTCAGTTTTCACACTCTATGCTTAGTGCCCTTTGAGTGCATTATCTAGGAATGAACCTGGTAGAGCATCCCACACAAACGAATGCTCCACATGCGGGTTTCACATGCCACCAACTCCACATTCACAGGCAACTTCAGCGCTACAGCCGTTTTCAGATAGCCCTCAATGCAAAGGCTCTAGACGCAAATATTGGTGTGAGAGCCAATTCAAGCAAGGAAACACTGCATGTTGGTGAAGGGCATATTGAAGAAGGATCAGCCGAGTGGTTCTTGTGGGAGAACAACTCCATTTGCTCACTAACTTCACACACCATCAGGCTTCCAAGCAGCTCTCAAGGAAACTCAGTTTTCACACTCTATGCTTAGTGCCCTTTGAGTGCATTATCTAGGAATGAACCTGGTAGAGCATCCCACACAAACGAATGCTCCACATGCGGGTTTCACATGCCACCAACTCCACATTCACAGGCAACTTCAGCGCCACAGCCGTTTTCAGATAGCCCTCAATGCAAAGGCTCTAGACTCAAATATTGTTGTGAGAGCTAATTCAATCAAGGAAACACTGCATGTTGGTGAAGGGCATATTGAAGAAGGATCAGCCGAGTGGTTCTTGTGGGAGAACAACTCCATTTGGCTAACTAACTTCACACACCATCAGGCTTCCAAGCAGCTCTCAAGGAAACTCAGTTTTCACACTCTATGCTTAGTGCCCTTTGAGTGCCTAGGAATGAAATGAAGCTTGGAGAGCATCAGACATAAAGGAATGCTCCACATGCGGGTTTCACATGCCACCAACTCCACATTCACAGGCAACTTCAGCGCCACAGCCGTTTTCAGATAGCCCTCAATGCAAAGGCTCTAGACGCAAATATTGGTGTGAGAGCTAATTCAATCAAGGAAACACTGCATGTTGGTGAAGGGCATATTGAAGAAGGATCAGCCGAGTGGTTCTTGTGGGAGAACAACTCCATTTGGCTCACTAACTTCACACACCCTCAGGCTTCCAAGCAGCTCTCAAGGAAACTCAGTTTTCACACTCTATGCTTAGTGCCCTTTGAGTGCATTATCTAGGAATGAACCTGGTAGAGCATCCCACACAAACGAATGCTCCACATGCGGGTTTCACATGCCACCAACTCCACATTCACAGGCAACTTCAGTGCCACAGCCGTTTTCAGATAGCCCTCAATGCAAAAACTCTAGACGCAAATATTGGTGTGAGAGCTAATTCAATCAAGGAAACACTGCATGTTGGTGAAGGGCATATTGAAGAAGGATCAGCCGAGTGGTTCTTGTAGGAGAACAACTCCATTTGGCTCACTAACTTCACACACCATCAGGCTTCCAAGCAGCTCTCAAGGAAACTCAGTTTTCACACTCTATGCTTAGTGCTCTTTGTGTGCCTAGGACTGAAATGAAGCTTGGTCAGCATCCCACACAAACGAATACTCCACATGCGGGTTTCACATGCCACCAACTCCACATTCACAGGCAACTTCAGCGCCACAGCCGTTTTCAGACAGCCCTCAATACAAAGGCTCTAGACGCAAATATTGGTGTGAGAGCTAATTCAATCAAGGAAACACTGCATGTTGGTGAAGGGCATATTGAAGAAGGATCAGCCGAGTGGTTCTTGTGGGAGAACAACTCCATTTGGCTCACTAAATTCACACACCATCAGGCTTCCAAGCAGCTCTCAAGGAAACTCAGTTTTCACACTCTATGCTTAGTGCCCTTTGAGTGCATTATCTAGGAATGAACCTGGTAGAGCATCCGACACGTACGAATGATCCACATGCGGGTTTCACATGCCACCAACTCCACATTCACAGGCAACTTCAGCGCCACAGCCGTTTTCAGATAGCCCTCAATGCAAAGGCTCTAGACGCAAATATTGGTGTGAGAGCTAATTCAATCAAGGAAACACTGCATGTTGGTGAAGGGCATATTGAAGAAGGATCAGCCGAGTGGTTCTTGTGGGAGAACAACTCCATTTGGCTCACTAACTTCACACACCATCAGGCTTCCAAGCAGCTCTCAAGGAAACTCAGTTTTCACACTCTATGCTTAGTGCCCTTTGAGTGCATTATCTAGGAATGAACCTGGTAGAGCATCCCACACAAACGAATGCTCCACATGCGGGTTTCACATGCCACCAACTCCACATTCACAGGCAACTTCAGCGCCACAGCCGTTTTCAGATAGCCCTCAATGCAAAGGCTCTAGACGCAAATATTTGTGTGAGAGTTAATTCAATCAAGGAAACACTGCATGTTGGTGAAGGGCATATTGAAGAAGGATCAGCCGAGTGGTTCTTGTGGGAGAACAACTCCATTTGGCTCACTAACTTCACACACCATCAGGCTTCCAAGCAGCTCTCAAGGAAACTCAGTTTTCACACTCTATGCTTAGTGCTCTTTGTGTGCCTAGGACTGAAATGAAGCTTGGTCAGCATCCCACACAAACGAATGCTCCACATGCGGGTTTCACATGCCACCAACTCCACATTCACAGGCAACTTCAGCGCCACAGCCGTTTTCAGATAGCCCTCAATGCAAAGGCTCTAGACGCAAATATTGGTGTGAGAGCTAATTCAATCAAGGAAACACTGCATGTTGGTGAAGGGCATATTGAAGAAGGATCAGCCGAGTGGTTCTTGTGGGAGAACAACTCCATTTGGCTCACTAACTTCACACACCATCAGGCTTCCAAGCAGCTCTCAAGGAAACTCAGTTTTCACACTCTATGCTTAGTGCCCTTTGTGTGCCTAGGACTGAAATGAAGCTTGGTCAGCATCCCACACAAACGAATGCTCCACATGCGGGTTTCACATGCCACCAACTCCACATTCACAGGCAACTTCAGCGCCACAGCCGTTTTCAGATAGCCCTCAATGCAAAGGCTCTAGACGCAAATATTGGTGTGAGAGCTAATTCAATCAAGGAAACACTGCATGTTGGTGAAGGGCATATTGAAGAAGGATCGGCCGAGTGGTTCTTGTGGGAGAACAACTCCATTTGGCTCACTAACTTCACACACCATCAGGCTTCCAAGCAGCTCTCAAGGAAACTCAGTTTTCACACTCTATGCTTAGTGCTCTTTGTGTGCCTAGGATTGAAATGAAGCTTGGTCAGCATCCCACACAAACGAATGCTCCACATGCGGGTTTCACATGCCACCAACTCCACATTCACAGGCAACTTCAGCGCCACAGCCGTTTTCAGATAGCCCTCAATGCAAAGGCTCTAGACGCAAATATTGGTGTGAGAGCTAATTCAATCAAGGAAACACTGCATGTTCGTGAAGGGCATATTGAAGAAGGATCAGCCGAGTGGTTCTTTTGTGGGAGAACAACTCCATTTGACTCACTAACTTCACACACCATCAGGCTTCCAAGCAGCTCTCAAGGAAACTCAGTTTTCACACTCTATGCTTAGTGCTCTTTGTGTGCCTAGGACTGAAATGAAGCATGGTCAGCATCCCACACAAACGAATGCTCCACATGCGGGTTTCACATGCCACCAACTCCACATTCACAGGCAACTTCAGCGCCACAGCCGTTTTCAGATAGCCCTCAATGCAAAGGCTCTAGACGCAAATATTGGTGTGAGAGCTAATTCAATCAAGGAAACACTGCATGTTGGTGAAGGGCATATTGAAGAAGGATCAGCCGAGTGGTTCTTGTGGGAGAACAACTTCATGTGGCTCACTAACTTCACACACCATCAGGCTTCCAAGCAGCTCTCAAGGAAACTCAGTTTTCACACTCTATGCTTAGTGCCCTTTGAGTGCATTATCTAGGAATGAACCTGGTAGAGCATCCCACACGTACGAATGATCCACTTGCGGGTTTCACATGCCACCAACTCCACATTCACAGGCAACTTCAGCGCCACAGCCGTTTTCAGATAGCCCTCAATGCAAAGGCTCTAGACGCAAATATTGGTGTGAGAGCTAATTCATTCAAGGAAACACTGCATGTTGGTGAAGGGCATATTGAAGAAGGATCAGCCGAGTGGTTCTTGTGGGAGAACAACGCCATTTGGCTCACTAACTTCACACACCATCAGGCTTCCAAGCAGCTCTCAAGGAAACTCAGTTTTCACACTCTATGCTTAGTGCCCTTTGTGTGCCTAGGACTGAAATGAAGCTTGGTCAGCATCCCACACAAACGAATGCTCCACATGCGGGTTTCACATGCCACCAACTCCACATTCACAGGCAACTTCAGCGCCACAGCCGTTTTCAGATAGCCCTCAATGCAAAGGCTCTAGACGCAAATATTGGTGTGAGAGCTAATTCATTCAAGGAAACACTGCATGTTGGTGAAGGGCATATTGAAGAAGGATCAGCCGAGTGGTTCTTGTGGGAGAACAACTCCATTTGGCTCACTAACTTCACACACCATCAGGCTTCCAAGCAGCTCTCAAGGAAACTCAGTTTTCACACTCTATGCTTAGTGCTCTTTGTGTGCCTAGGACTGAAATGAAGCTTGGTCAGCATCCCACACAAACGAATGCTCCACATGCGGGTTTCACATGCCACCAACTCCACATTCACAGGCAACTTCAGCGCCACAGCCGTTTTCAGATAGCCCTCAATGCAAAGGCTCTAGACGCAAATATTGGTGTGAGAGCTAATTCAATCAAGGAAACACTGCATGTTGGTGAAGGGCATATTGAAGAAGGATCAGCCGAGTGGTTCTTGTGGGAGAACAACTCCATGTGGCTCACTAACTTCACACACCATCAGGCTTCCAAGCAGCTCTCAAGGAAACTCAGTTTTCACACTCTATGCTTAGTGCCCTTTGAGTGCATTATCTAGGAATGAACCTGGTAGAGCATCCCACACGTACGAATGATCCACTTGCGGGTTTCACATGCCACCAACTCCACATTCACAGGCAACTTCAGCGCCACAGCCGTTTTCAGATAGCCCTCAATGCAAAGGCTCTAGACGCAAATATTGGTGTGAGAGCTAATTCAATCAAGGAAACACTGCATGTTGGTGAAGGGCATATTGAAGAAGGATCAGCCGAGTGGTTCTTGTGGGAGAACAACTCCATTTGGCTCACTAACTTCACACACCATCAGGCTTCCAAGCAGCTCTCAAGGAAACTCAGTTTTCACACTCTATGCTTAGTGCCCTTTGAGTGCATTATCTAGGAATGAACCTGGTAGAGCATCCCACACAAATGAATGCTCCACATGCGGGTTTCACATGCCACCAACTCCACATTCACAGGCAACTTCAGCGCCACAGCCGTTTTCAGATAGCCCTCAATGCAAAGGCTCTAGACGCAAATATTGGTGTGAGAGCTAATTCAATCAAGGAAACACTGCATGTTGGTGAAGGGCATATTGAAGAAGGATCAGCCGAGTGGTTCTTGTGGGAGAACAACTCCATGTGGCTCACTAACTTCACACACCATCAGGCTTCCAAGCAGCTCTCAAGGAAACTCAGTTTTCACACTCTATGCTTAGTGCCCTTTGAGTGCATTATCTAGGAATGAACCTGGTAGAGCATCCCACACAAACGAATGCTCCACATGCGGGTTTCACATGCCACCAACTCCACATTCACAGGCAACTTCAGCGCCACAGCCGTTTTCAGATAGCCCTCAATGCAAAGGCTCTAGACGCAAATATTGGTGTGAGAGCTAATTCAATCAAGGAAACACTGCATGTTGGTGAAGGGCATATTGAAGAAGGATCAGCCGAGTGCTTCTTGTGGAAGAACAACTCCATTTGGCTCACTAACTTCACACACCATCAGGCTTCCAAGCAGCTCTCAAGGAAACTCAGTTTTCACACTCTATGCTTAGTGCCCTTTGAGTGCATTATCTAGGAATGAACCTGGTAGAGCATCCCACACAAATGAATGCTCCACATGCGGGTTTCACATGCCACCAACTCCACATTCACAGGCAACTTCAGCGCCACAGCCGTTTTCAGATAGCCCTCAATGCAAAGGCTCTAGACGCAAATATTGGTGTGAGAGCTAATTCAATCAAGGAAACACTGCATGTTGGTGAAGGGCATATTGAAGAAGGATCAGCCGAGTGGTTCTTGTGGGAGAACAACTCCATTTGGCTCACTAACTTCACACACCATCAGGCTTCCAAGCAGCTCTCAAGGAAACTCAGTTTTCACACTCTATTCTTATTGCCCTTTGAGTGCATTATCTAGGAATGAACCTGGTAGAGCATCCCACACAAACGAATGCTCCACATGCGGGTTTCACATGCCACCAACTCCACATTCACAGGCAACTTCAGCGCTACAGCCGTTTTCAGATAGCCCTCAATGCAAAGGCTCTAGACGCAAATATTGGTGTGAGAGCCAATTCAAGCAAGGAAACACTGCATGTTGGTGAAGGGCATATTGAAGAAGGATCAGCCGAGTGGTTCTTGTGGGAGAACAACTCCATTTGGCTCACTAACTTCACACACCATCAGGCTTCCAAGCAGCTCTCAAGGAAACTCAGTTTTCACACTCTATGCTTAGTGCCCTTTGAGTGCATTATCTAGGAATGAACCTGGTAGAGCATCCCACACAAACGAATGCTCCACATGCGGGTTTCACATGCCACCAACTCCACATTCACAGGCAACTTCAGCGCCACAGCCTTTTTCAGATAGCCCTCAATGCAAAGGCTCTAGACTCAAATATTGTTGTGAGAGCTAATTCAATCAAGGAAACACTGCATGTTGGTGAAGGGCATATTGAAGAAGGATCAGCCGAGTGGTTCTTGTGGGAGAACAACTCCATTTGGCGAACTAACTTCACACACCATCAGGCTTCCAAGCAGCTCTCAAGGAAACTCAGTTTTCACACTCTATGCTTAGTGCCCTTTGAGTGCCTAGGAATGAAATGAAGCTTGGAGAGCATCCCACATAAAGGAATGCTCCACATGCGGGTTTCACATGCCACCAACTCCACATTCACAGGCAACTTCAGCGCCACAGCCGTTTTCAGATAGCCCTCAATGCAAAGGCTCTAGACGCAAATATTGGTGTGAGAGCTAATTCAATCAAGGAAACACTGCATGTTGGTGAAGGGCATATTGAAGAAGGATCAGCCGAGTGGTTCTTGTGGGAGAACAACTCCATTTGGCTCACTAACTTCACACACCCTCAGGCTTCCAAGCAGCTCTCAAGGAAACTCAGTTTTCACACTCTATGCTTAGTGCCCTTTGAGTGCATTATCTAGGAATGAACCTGGTAGAGCATCCCACACAAACGAATGCTCCACATGCGGGTTTCACATGCCACCAACTCCACATTCACAGGCAACTTCAGTGCCACAGCCGTTTTCAGATAGCCCTCAATGCAAAGACTCTAGACGCAAATATTGGTGTGAGAGCTAATTCAATCAAGGAAACACTGCATGTTGGTGAAGGGCATATTGAAGAAGGATCAGCGAGTGGTTCTTGTAGGAGAACAACTCCATTTGGCTCACTAACTTCACACACCATCAGGCTTCCAAGCAGCTCTCAAGGAAACTCAGTTTTCACACTCTATGCTTAGTGCTCTTTGTGTGCCTAGGACTGAAATGAAGCTTGGTCAGCATCCCACACAAACGAATACTCCACATGCGGGTTTCACATGCCACCAACTCCACATTCACAGGCAACTTCAGCGCCACAGCCGTTTTCAGACAGCCCTCAATACAAAGGCTCTAGACGCAAATATTGGTGTGAGAGCTAATTCAATCAAGGAAACACTGCATGTTGGTGAAGGGCATATTGAAGAAGGATCAGCCGAGTGGTTCTTGTGGGAGAACAACTCCATTTGGCTCACTAAATTCACACACCATCAGGCTTCCAAGCAGCTCTCAAGGAAACTCAGTTTTCACACTCTATGCTTAGTGCTCTTTGTGTGCCTAGGACTGAAATGAAGCTTGGTCAGCATCCCACACAAACGAATGCTCCACATGCGGGTTTCACATGTCACCAACTCCACATTCACAGGCAACTTCAGCGCCACAGCCGTTTTCAGATAGCCCTCAATGCAAAGGCTCTAGACGCAAATATTGGTGTGAGAGCTAATTCAATCAAGGAAACACTGCATGTTGGTGAAGGGCATATTGAAGAAGGATCAGCCGAGTGGTTCTTGTGGGAGAACAACTCCATTTGGCTCACTAACTTCACACACCATCAGGCTTCCAAGCAGCTCTCAAGGAAACTCAGTTTTCACACTCTATGCTTAGTGCCCTTTGAGTGCATTATCTAGGAATGAACCTGGTAGAGCATCCCACACAAACGAATGCTCCACATGCGGGTTTCACATGCCACCAACTCCACATTCACAGGCAACTTCAGCGCTACAGCCGTTTTCAGATAGCCCTCAATGCAAAGGCTCTAGACGCAAATATTGGTGTGAGAGCCAATTCAATCAAGGAAACACTGCATGTTGGTGAAGGGCATATTGAAGAAGGATCAGCCGAGTGGTTCTTGTGGGAGAACAACTCCATTTGGCTCACTAACTTCACACACCATCAGGCTTCCAAGCAGCTCTCAAGGAAACTCAGTTTTCACAGTCTATGCTTAGTGCTCTTTGTGTGCATTATCTAGGAATGAACCTGGTAGAGCATCCCACACAAACGAATGCTCCACATGCGGGTTTCACATGCCACCAACTCCACATTCACAGGCAACTTCAGCGCCACAGCCGTTTTCAGATAGCCCTCAATGCAAAGGCTCTAGACGCAAATATTGGTGTGAGAGCTAATTCAATCAAGGAAACACTGCATGGTGGTGAAGGGCATATTGAAGAAGGATCAGCCGAGTGGTTCTTGTGGGAGAACAACTCCATTTGGCTCACTAACTTCACACACCATCAGGCTTCCAAGCAGCTCTCAAGAAAACTCAGTTTTCACACTCTATGCTTTGTGCCCTTTGTATGGCTAGGACTGAAATGAACCTGGTAGAGCATCCCACACAAACGAATGCTCCACATGCGGGTTTCACATGCCACCAACTCCACATTCACAGGCAACTTCAGCGCCACAGCCGTTTTCAAATAGCCCTCAATGCAAAGGCTCTAGACTCAAATATTGTTGTGAGAGCTAATTCAATCAAGGAAACACTGCATGTTGGTGAAGGGCATATTGAAGAAGGATCAGCCGAGTGGTTCTTGTGGGAGAACAACTCCATTTGGCTAACTAACTTCACACACCATCAGGCTTCCAAGCAGCTCTCAAGGAAACTCAGTTTTCACACTCTATGCTTAGTGCCCTTTGAGTGCCTAGGAATGAAATGAAGCTTGGAGAGCATCCCACATAAACGAATGCTCCACATG